>NC_033795.1:72879497-72887010 GCF_001876935.1 Asparagus officinalis | reverse complement strand
TGTTCAGATGATGAACCCACGGGTCTTCCCATGTTGGCATCTGATCATCGTCTTCCATTGTGGATGGATAAGCTGTAGCCATGTTTTCCATTAGGGCTTTAAAAGCTTCTCCCAGACTTGTATCGGAACCCTCAGCCGAAGAATCAGAAGAGTATCCTCTCTTAGTTCTGTTAGCAATTTGATCGATAATTTGCCAACCACATTCATCCTCAGACGAGGAAACATAACCTAAGCCCTCTTACTTTGTTCGGGATGACCATGGTTGTTCCGAAAGAATGCTGGAGGTGTTCCTTCGTTACATAGGATGATTGGATCGGCATATACAACTCAGGATTGTCATACAGCTCTTTTATCACATCATCAAGAGACAAGGAGTACTCTAAATCATCTTTTATTGCAATATCGGCAAGTTGCCAGTTACAACCTCCATCTGACGATTGTTCATCGTCAAGATTGATTACAAAGGGTACAATGTCATTTAAAACAAAACCGCCATTGTAATCGAATCCGGCTTCAGAATCAGCTTCTTCTCCGCTGTCTGTGCCCTGGGCCGATGGTTCAGTATCGGATTCGTTACCATAAAGGAGAGAATCGGTGAAATAATTCTCATACCCTTTGAATGGTTGTTTATCCGCAACCACCGTCCTAACCTCATTGTCAGTGTCGACATACTTCAAGCACTGATGGAGAGTAGAGGGAATTATGACATTATTATGGATCCAAGGTCGACCCAATAGTAAGTTATACGAAGTCTCGGCATCAATCACATAGCATGTGACTTCTGTCTTCAAATCCCCCATTTGACACTTTACCCGGATCTTACCCAAGGGTCTTGACCCACTAGTGTTGAATCCGTAGATAACAGTGCCTGTAGACGCCAACTTGCTTACCGGGATGCCGAGAAAATGCATCAAGCGAAGCGGCATAATACTCACAGCAGAACCCGGATCCACTTGGATTCGGTTGACTTGGCTGGAGCCAATGTATCCGACGAAATATAACGGCCGATCGTGGTTCGAATTCTTCGTCTGCATATCTTCTTTGGTGAAAGTAATGCAGGGAAGGTTCTTAGTCGCTATGTTGCACTGTTGACTCAGCGGTTCTGGCTGTTCAGGTATCGGCTTGACTTGAGTCAGAAATACCTCTGCATTGGCCAAAGCTTCTTGTAGGGCCTCCCTGGTTTCTTTGGATAATCGCAGCAACTCATACAGCGTGTTGAGCCATTATATCGAAGACTTGCGGAGTCTTCGAGCTTTCCGGTTTGTCTTTTCCAATCGAGCGACTGAAACGAGACTGCTTCGGATTATGCACCTCCTGGGGATTCTTTTCTTTCGATTTATTCATTGGCTGTTGTTGAGCCTCTGCTCCCGGTGTAGGACTCGTAATCACCCCCATCTCCATAAGAGTTTTGGCTTGTCCCCGTTTATTCACCCCCTGCTCACTAGGTGGTCGATAGTTGTAGTGATACTCATTTCCGCTTCGGGTTGCCAAAACTTCTTGCTCTTCTTCAGAGAGCGGAAAAGCTTGTATTCTTTCGTCATCTTCTCCTGGGATAGCAGAGACTCTGCAGCAAGACTTTCCTTTCCCTTTGAATTCCTCAGTGATTGGGTCCTCGCAGTTCATCACCTTGTTCCGGAACCTTTTGACGAAGGTGTCGACTAACTCTCCGTCCTTCTGCTTCTCATCGAGCAACGAGACGATAGATACCTCGGTATCATCGTCGAAGAAATTGGCAAGGAACTTGGTCTCCATGTCATCCCAGCTATTTATGCTGCCTGGCTTGAGGCGGCGATACCAATCGAAGGCGGCTCCGCGAAGAGTGCCGACGAATGACCCAAGTGCGATTTGAAGTAAATCAAATGTTGAGTGGGTGAACCCATCCCATTAAACGGCGTGAAGTTAATTAGATTAAACTTCGCCGGATATAGGATCGATTCCCATTCTCTTGGGTATGGGCAAGGAATGCCTGTTTTCTTCGTCTCTTGAGCGGAAATCAATGTATTGATTTTGCTCTCGAGATTTTTGATCTTCAAATTTTCACCGGTGTTTTCTCCAGCATTCTCATTACCACCCCCTGCGTTGACGGGAGGATCATTGGTGTTACGAGCATTTGTATCCTCATCTTCCACATTAATCGATTCACCGGGTTACGACGACTTGGCTCGCCTTGCTGGTTCGCCAATGCTTGGATTTGTTGGTCATGCATTTCTCTCATGTTCTGCATGGCCATCTGCATCTCGAACCTGAAGGTTTCCTGTTGCTTAGCTAAGGCATCTTCAAGCATCTTGGCAATTTGTTCCGCACTTATCATAAGTGCCTCACGGGGTTGTCCCTCGCTGGACACCGTATTATCTGATGCAACCGCGGAGCCGGCATCAGATTCTTCATCTTCTGAAGGGCGTCTTGTCCGAACCCTACCATAGGTTGCTCGCTCAATGGTTCCGGACTGCAAACGAGTTCTAGGCCGGGAGGCTCTCAGAATCGACTCGAAATCATCTCGTGCCGATGTCCCCTTGCTCGTCATGTTGGTGGTGACCCTCGGAAATTCTCCGTCTTCAATCACCCTTCTTCTTCGTTGGAAGCGCCTAGGCCTTGGTTTTGGCGTTTCCGCATTAAGTCTTTCAAAAACTGAAACTCTTTCGGGGACCGCCTTAATGCAATTGCATTCCGACAATACCGCCCGAATGAGTTTGGAACAGGGACATTGAATTTCCCGTTCTCGGGGACTCCTCTTCCTGGTTCTATTCGTACCCCCAGCACGATAGTACAACTCGTCATTTTGACAGTCAGAGTAACCTATCGTGTGCGGGCACGCCTTCTCAGGTACAACACAATCATTATCAGATGATAATGTTTCCATCTGAGGTTGACTTGCCTTCTTTGGGCTTTCAAAGGTTACCCGCCTCAAAACATGCCTTTTTGGGCGTGAATTTTCGGCGTGATCTTGGACTTCAATGCGCAAATTGGTGCGCGCAGCTGCCTTGAGGTCTTTGTCATGCTGGAGGTGATGGCGACCCCCAGTATGTTGAGTCGTTCTGGGCTTCTTCATCGGGCCCAAACGCTCGTGAATTGGAGCTTTGCCTCTCACGTCAGGAATTGGACCGAGGCGCTCCAAAATTGGTTTCTTCTTGCGGGATGACTCTGCATGATCTCCCGGAGAAGTTATTGGGATTGACGGCGACTTTGGTTGACTCGCCGGAGTTTGACCTTCCTTAGAAGGCTGCACTGGTTGCTTTTTGGCCTGAGTCGCCACTTCAGACTTAGGCTTCCAGACTTGTCGTGTTGGTGGTGGCTTCTTCTCCACCTCCTTTTGCAGCTTTCTACGGGCTTCCTGAGCTTGAGCCCGTGCCTGCGCTGACATCGCGCGGCGCTTGCGAATACGCTCCTCGAGCGTCGAACGGTTCCGTTTGACGCGGACCCATTCTTTCTTTGGCGGCTTGGAAGAGTCGCCATTCATTGGTGGTTGAGGCTGTTTGCCTCTTCTGTTCTTCAACTCCGCGTGGTAGCGGAATCCGTCCGTAGACTCCATCGCCTTAGCGAATTGCCGCGCGAGGCGTTGACGACGCCTCTGGCGGGCTCTCTTTGAGAGAGTCACAACGCCCTGAACAGTAGAGGCGTTGGCGGGAGTTGGGTTGACCTGATTGGAGGTCGGTGGAACTTCATTTGACGCAACTTCGGCGTCAGTTGGGTTGAGAGCTTCGTGGGCTTCCCGAGCAGCTTCAAACCAACGAGCTTTTCTCCCGGAGGAGAACTTCTTGGACTTGCGGGGGGAGATAGAGCCGGACGAGGACACGTACTCCTCGAACTTGGCTTGGTCGAACTCGTACTCGACCTCCTCCACGACCGGGATTGCAATCCGCGGCTGCGACGCATCGATCTCGTTGGCGAGATCGTCGGCTCCCACTGTGGTCGCCAGATTGTTCGCGTGGAAAACTGTTTTCTTTTTCATTGATATGATTGTCATCTTGGGTTACAAAGATCCGGTCTTTTATAGATCCGGTTACAACTAAATCAAAGAAAATAAAGAAAAATTACAACTCTCCTCTGTGAACAAATCACGAGCTCCTGTTTTGCGGTCGCTCGCTTTGGTGGGTTCTTTGCCTGCGCCGGGGTTAATCCGTGGACCACCGCGCGATCTAGATCCGGTCGGATCTACACGAGTATGCGGGTATTATTCCACGAAGGGAATAATAGCCGGGAGGGATTAATCCACCAAGGGAATAATCGCTCGGATCTCGAGATCTAAGACCAAGCTTAGATCTGGAGTGTAGCCTCGTGTAGATCTCAGATCTGTTCTTTCTTCCTCTCGAGATCCTGCCTTTTCTGACGTGGATGGTCGCCGAGGATCAGATCTGAATGGTGCAAGTCTTCTGGTCTTCAAGCTCCGAGTTCACTCTTCAATCCGGCAGAGTTTCGGCTCTTGAAAGTTCGACCCCGAAAATGAACATCTCTAGGCCTATTTATAGGCTCTCAGGACAGTGGCTGCAAAAAGGGAATTGTCGGCCACCTCTGGCCACTGTCGGCCACCTCGGGGTGGCCGACACTGTGCCTAGCCACCTTGGGGTGGCTCGGCTCAACACTTGGCTTGATTCCGAACGCGAGTGGATTTATTCCGTTGCTTGCGTGCGATTCGTCGCCTCGTTAGTTCGTCGGTTTGTGCCGAGCTGTGCTAAGGGACCTATAAGCAATTTTATATGCCTACATGGTCAAAACAAAAATTATACACATGACCTTTCCGATTGCAATCGGTGCAATAAAGAGGGTTAAATGATTTGTATTGACCAAGTGGGCATGCACAAGAATCATTTGCAAATAAAAAATTTTCTTTTAAATTATTTTGCAAATAAGAAACATCATCAAACAAAGGTGGTTTACTTGAGAAATTTGGCAAGTTTGAATATTTTTTCAAATCATAGTAAAACTTCGCCAAATGGCCAAATCTACCACAAATATCATATTTAAAAATATGTGGTCTACTAGAAACATTTGGCAAACTAGATTTTCTTTTCAAATCAAAACAATACTTAGACAAATGATCAAAACGACCACAATGATCACATTTAAACACACTAGCATGCTTATGATGAGAAATAGATGCATGTGCATGCGTGTGAGATGAAGAAGCCTTATGAGATGCACAAGAAGCATTAGTCTTAGAAGATTTGTGTGCATCATAGTAAAATTTAGCAATATGGCCTTTATGATCGTAAATTGAGCATTTGTAAACTTTGTTATACAAGTGTGCATAGTGTGTATGTGATTTTGTAGCACTAGATTTAACACACTTATCCATAAGTTTCTTATGGTTTTCAATGTATACTAGATTTAACACACTTGTCCATAAGTTTCTTATGGTTTTCAATGTATATTCTCAAAGTTGAATCTAAAGATGAAATGTGTTTATTCACAAGATTCAATTCTTCATTTTTAGACACATATGCATTTTTATTAGAAGTAGAACATAAATAGTCATTTATAAAAGAAGCAGTATCATTTTGTATGTTCTCTACTTCTAACATGGTATTATTTTTGTCATGAGTCAAGTTAGCAATATCCAATTTCAAACTATTATTTTCCAAATTTAGCATATCATTATTTTCTTTAAAAGCATCATTCTCTTGAGAAATGATATCAAATTTGGAAGCTAACTTCTCATGATCGGATTTTAAACCTTAATGCTTGCTTTGTAAATTAATAAAATTTTTATGTAATTTGTTATAGGCATGCAATAATTTTTTACTAGCACAGGCGAGTTCATCAAAAGATAAATCATATTCGGATTCGAACTCGCTTACCACACTAGGGCTATCGCCTAGTGGCCGTGTGCATGAAAATGAAGCTCCATATGAACTAGAAGCGAAATCCTCCAAAGCTTGTCGGATCGCTTCCAAATTTCCTTGATGTGCTTCTATAAGTTTCCATAATGTGTAAGCACTATCAAAAGGATCAAGCTTGTTAGACATAGATAAATCGAACGCATCATGTAAAAATTCTAACAAAAGTTTATTCATGGTAAACATACGATGATCATTTTTATTCCACTTGGATTTCTCCGAAGTGGGAACAATATAAGCATCATCTATAATTTTCCATAAATCAAAGTGTCTAGATCGAACAAAAAGTTTAAATCTACCACACCATTGGGCATAGGAAAAATTATCTAATCTAGGAGCAATATTGATGGCATAACCTAAACAAGATGCACCGTGCATATTCATAATGAATATATGTGCAAGCAAGATACAAATAAAATCAAAACAAGATTAGCACAAAAAGATAACTTGGATCTTTAACTCAAGGCGATTAGACCTTAAATCAAAGAGCACCAAGCTCTGATACCAATTGTTAGACCCAAAGGTCACTATGAAAGAATCCTAGAGGGGGGTCAAAGAGCACCAAGCTCTGATACCAATTGTTAGACCCAAAGGTCACTATGAAAGAATCCTAGAGGGGGGTGAATAGGATTTATGCTAATCTAATACGATTTTATGCCAATTAAAACTTACTAACAATTATCCAAGCAAATATGATGTATGGTAAAATATATGCAAGGATATATAACAAACACAAGGGTGACACATAAACTAGTGGACAATATAAGCAAGGCGCAATGGGCTATAAGATGAACAAAAATAAATGCGCCAATGCAAACCAAACACACGATATGATCACGGAGTTCGGATCTTCCGTCCTACGTCTCCGCTCCCCACTCTAGGAAGAATCCACTACATAATCCGGTTTGGAAGCCAGCACTTCTCTACACACTCGGTTTTCTAGCTAACCGAAAACTCTACACACTCGGTTATCAAGTCAACCGAAAACTCTACAAATCCTCACAATGTATATACACTAGCAACAACCTCAAGTGTTGGTCCTCACGTATCGCCTCCCTTAAGTACTCGGAGTTATTACCTCTCACTAGGCCACCGACGCCACTCCTCTCGGTATCGACTACATCCTCACTACACACTCCTCTCGGTGTACAAGTGTATTACAAAGTGATCTACACAATTAAGCACAACAAAAGATTGTTCTCTAAACAAGGTGAGAACTCAATTAGGCACAAATCTAAGTCACAAACCCCACAATCCAGAATATACTATGAATGTAAATACTATAAGCTCAATAGGTTGTGTGTGAACAAAGAGACTCAATAAAAACAATTTAACTAAACTCAATATAAATCTAGCTTATGGAAATTAGAAATAAAACAATAAATAGCTAGAATGAGTTTAGGAAAACTTCTCTAGATGATAACAAGAGAGAGGGAGAAGAGTGATTGCTCGAACACCAAATGATGATCTCTACTGGCTCTTGTGAAATTATCTTCACAAAACCGAAACTTTGAAACAAGGCTTTAAACACCTTTAAACAAACTTAAACCCTTGTTAAACTTTCTTAAAACATTCTCTTAGTTATTGAAAGATGAGAGCAGGGAGGGTATTTATAGGAACCCAAAACATCAGCAAAAACCCAAGCAAAAAGACCAAAAGGATAGAAAACTAGCCGTTAT
>NC_033795.1:72878573-72879060 GCF_001876935.1 Asparagus officinalis | reverse complement strand
GAAGCTTAATTAAGATCTTAACTTGAATTGTATATGCTAATCACTCCACAATTCCGCACTTCCGCCAACCTCCATTGGATATGATCGTGAAAGCTTGATTCCATCCATCCTCCAACATGTTATTTGTCTACAATAAATAAATAAATACAAATACTAGACAAACAACATTAGAATTAAATTGTTTGTTAATCATCATCAAAACAAGAAGGCCAACAACCTAGACCTTTTAGATTTTGACGTTATGTAATATCAAAATTAGAAATGGGATAAGAGAAGAGAACTTACCAAACTGGTGAAACCTTAGATGTAATCGGCTAATTGAGCCTGTAGTCGACTACTGAGGCTGGAAAACTCAAAGTAGACAAGAAATTTGATTAAAAATTGAGAGAAAGTGAGAAAAAGAGGTTGCCCTAACCTTTAGACCGGATGAACTGAAGGGTGTATAGGTTCTTTCGGTTTTGGGGAGTGTAAAAACGTGGAAAGATGG
>NC_033795.1:72876569-72878294 GCF_001876935.1 Asparagus officinalis | reverse complement strand
TTGTTATGAAGTCTATAAACTAGAAACACAATATTTTTATAAATATGCATATTCTTCGTAATATATTCTTAAACATAATAGAGTATGAAACATATGATTATATATATGAATGTAAATTTGTTTCATATCTATATAGCTAAACCAAAACACAATAACAAATATGAAATATGTAATCTCATATTTATAAACATGAAAACTCAAAACATGTATGTATATATATAACTATATATATACATAGAAACCAATCATGTACGTATATATGAAACTATATATACATGGAAACCAATATAATGTGTGTGTATAATATTGAGCTTAAAGTATTAACACACATTATATAAAACCTAAACTAATGTTACCCAAGCTTGATCTTGATCTTCATTGTAGCTCAACTTGGTAAACTTGGATGAAGCTTGTAATTGGATCTTTAACTTGAATTGTATATGCTTCACTCCACAATTCCGCCAACCTCCATTGGATATGATCGTGAAAGCTTGATTCCATCCATCCTCCAACATGTTATTTGTCTACAATAAATAAATAAATACAAATACTAGACAAACAACATTAGAATTAAATTGTTTGTTAATCATCATCAAAACAAGAAGGCCAACAACCTAGACCTTTTAGATTTTGACGTTATGTAATATCAAAATTAGAAATGGGATAAGAGAAGAGAACTTACCAAACTGGTGAAACCTTAGATGTAATCGGCTAATTGAGCCTGTAGTCGACTACTGAGGCTGGAAAACTCAAAGTAGACAAGAAATTTGATTAAAAATTGAGAGAAAGTGAGAAAAAGAGGTTGCCCTAACCTTTAGACCGGATGAACTGAAGGGTGTATAGGTTCTTTCGGTTTTGGGGAGTGTAAAAACGTGGAAAGATGGAGAAGTTAGGGTTCTTTGCTTTAGTAATTAATGAGTGGCTAAGATTTGATCAAAAATTTAAATGAAAGGTTGAGATTTAATCTTAATAAAATTTGATACAGGGTCTTGATTCATCTGGTAAAAGATGAAGGGTTGAGATGAAAATAACTTAAGTTTAATGGGTATTGGGTTTTGGATTTAGTGGGTAAAAGATCCAATATGTAAAAAAAACTATAAAAAGTAAAACTGCCAGTTTAAGTAGCCGACTATACTGTAATGTAGTCGACTACACTGTAGTTGACAGAGTTCTGTAAATTCGTGTGGAAATCTTATTAGTCAACTACTCTTCCTATTAGTCGAGTACTAAGAAAAATGACAGAATATTATATATGCAATGTCTGTGCATATAGTCGACTACTAACTTGATTAGTCAACTATTAAGGATGAATATGCATATGTATTAATTTTAAAATTTAGTTTAAATCTTCCAAAGAACATATACCTAATTTTCTTCTTAATTTAACATATATTTCTTCTTTTAATGGTTTTGTTAATATATCAGCAATTTGTTTATCGGTTGAAATAAAATCCAAAGAAATAACACCTTTTAGTACATTATCACGTAAAAAATGATGTCTTATGTCAATATATTTTTTACATGAATATTGAATAGGATTTTTAGATAAATTAATGGCACTAGTATTGTCACACATTATTGATGATGTGGGACAAACTATACCATAATCAGATAATGTTTGTTTCATTCATAAAACTTGAGCACATGCAAGACTAGCAGCAATATTTTCTGCTTCAGTAGTTGATAATGATACTGAATTTTACTTTTTACTAAACCAAGATACAA
>NC_033795.1:72873129-72876155 GCF_001876935.1 Asparagus officinalis | reverse complement strand
CTTTGTTTCTAACAACTTGTCTAGATTCATCTAATTTATTTCTAAATATCCATTTGGTTCTAATAATAGACTTATCTTGTGGTCTAGGTTCAAGATCCCAAACATTATTTCTTGTAAATTGGTTTAGTTCACCTTGCATAGCAGTTATCCAAAAGTCATCAAGTAAAGCTTTTATATATTTTTAGGTTCAATAATAGAAATAAAAACACCATGAGGAATCAAATTAAAATGAGATCTAGTAGTGACTTTATATAAAATATTACCAATAACCAAATCATCAGGATGATTTCTAACTTCTATAAAATCCTTTGGTAAACCATTTTATAAATTATCATCTTTTGAAATATCTAGCATTGGAGTATCATATATAGAATCAACTAAATCATCATTATTATTTAAAACAATAGGCGTTTTTGTAAAACTTTCATCAAAATAAACATGCATAGACTCTTCAATGACTAAGGTTCTTTTGTTATATATTCTGTAAGCTTTGCTATAGTTAGAATATCCAACGAAGATTCATTCGTCAGATTTAGAATCAAATTTGTCAAGTTATCTATTATGTTTAAAATAATGCATTTACAACCAAAAACTTTAAAATAAGAAACTTTAGGAATTTTGCCATAAAACAACACATAAGGTATTTTCTTTAAAATAGGTCTTAATAATATTCTGTTTAGAACATAACATGCTGTAGAGACAGCTTCCGCCCAAAAATACTTTGGTAGGTTACTATCACACAACATGGTTCTAGCACATTCTTGTAAAGTTCTATTCTTCCTTTCTACAATTTCATTTTGTAGAGCCGATCGAAGAAAAGAAAAAGTGTGAGAAACACCATTTTTATCACAAAAATTTGTAAAAGTTCATTCTCAAATTCTCCTCCATGATCACTACGTATAGTAATAATAGAAAGGGACTTTTGTTTTTGAATCCTTTTGCAAAAGATAGAAAACTCATTAAAAGCATCATTTTTATATTTAAGAAATATTACCCATGTAAATCTTGAAAAATCATCAATAAGTACAAATGCATATCTGCTTTTATTTAATGATGCTACTCTAGATAGACCAAAAAGATCAATATGAATCAATTCTAGTGGTTTACTTGTAGAAATTATATCTTTAGATTTGAAAGATGATTTTTGTATTTTTCCTTATTGACATGCATCACAAAAATTATCTTTATAAGAAAGCGTAGGTAAACCTTTAACAGAATCATTCTTAGAAATTTTATAAATATATTTAAAGTTAACATGATCAAAACATTTATGCCATAAAATAGAATCATTAGAAGATGCAAGAAGACAATGTTTATTAGAAGTGTTCTTCATAGATAATATATATATTATTTTTTCTATGCCCTTTAAATAAAATAGTAATCATATCAATATCATAAATTAAGCAATATTTTTTTCAAAAATAATTTTAAAACCTTAATCACAAAGTTGATTTATACTAAGCAAATTATGTTTAAGACCATCAATAATAAAACATTATCAATAATAGGTTTATTTGGATTACCGACAATTCTAATACCGATGACCTTCCCTTTGTTGTTATCTCCAAAAGTGACGGTACCACCATCCTTATTTAGATAAGATAACAATAATTATATATTACCGGTCATATGTTTAGAGTAACCGCTATCCAAAATCCACCTATTCTTCTTAGGTACCTGAAATGATAAACATTTAAAATTTTGGTACCCATGCTATATTAGGTCCATAAAATTAGCCTTTAGAAAACCAAACCCATGAAGAGTTTGATTTGTTTAAATAGTTATTTGATAAACAAACTTCTTTAATAAATACAAAAATATAATACTTTTTCTTTAACGAAGTTAATTCTTTAGGTACCCAAATAGATAAGTATTTTGATTTCTTTTCACATAAAACATTATCTTTAACATTATGTTCATGCAATTTAGAAGTTGGTTTTACAAAAATGGTTTTCTTAGAAATATTTTTGTTAACATGAAAACCCAAACCTTTTGTCTTTTGAGATTCTTTTTGATATGAAAGTAAATTATTAAGATTTTCTTTACCTTTATTGAATTTACTAATATTCAAACATATATCATCATATTTTAATTTAATAGAAGAAATATCTTTATCTAAAAAATTAATGCAAATTTTTAAATTATTGTATTCTGATTTTAGATAAACATTCTCATAAGTCAAAATATGATTTTATTTAAGCAAGGATTTATTTTCCTCTTTCAATTCAATTACTTGAGAATTAGAAATAGTAGAAGAATTAAAATCAGAAATTTCTTCAAGTAATCTTTTATTTTCATCTTTAAGAAAATTATGTGAAGCCTTTAATCTAAAAAAAGTTTCATATAATTCATTGAAAAAATCTAAAAGCTCTTTATTGTCACTTACTTCATCTTTTGTCATAAAACACATATGAGCGCTTTTCTTTTCTTCGATTTCTTCATTTGAAGACGAATCATTACTATCATCTCATATAACCGCCAAAGCCTTCCTTTTCTTGTTGCCTTGAATATTGTTAAAGTTGTTGAAATAGTTTGATTTTTGCTTATTTTTCAACAGTGGACAATCTTTCATATGTCCTGGTTTGTTACATTTAAAACAAAGTAAGTTATTTGAATTTGAATTTTTTGATTTGAACTTACCTTGTTTTATGAAATTTTGAAACTTGTGCAAACATGCTCATTTCTTCATCATCAGCCGAATTTTCTTTATCGGAATTAGTATTAAATGCAAGCACTTTCTTGTTCTTTGTTTCATCCTCATTCTTTCTATCTTCAATTTGAATGTCATAAGCCATGAGCTTACCAATTAGATTTTCTACCATAAGAGTTGATAAGTCATTTGCTTCCTCTATTGCGGTAACTTTCTTTTCCCATTGTGGAATAAGTGAACGAAGTATCTTTCGCACCATCTCCACGTAAGTGTATACTTTTTTTCCAAGACCGATGAGAGAATTGGTGATATCGGTAAACCTTGTAAATATCTCTCCAATGGTTTCGTTTTTCTTCATTCTAAACAATTCGAATCT
>NC_033795.1:72839003-72872129 GCF_001876935.1 Asparagus officinalis | reverse complement strand
CGACCACTCTTCACTGCAGCAGGGCTTCGCCAAGCTCTCCAAAAATCCAGATCCACAAAAGGGAGGCCCAAGGGGGCTATTTATAGGCAAGGGGAGCATATAGGGGGCCTAGACACCCCTAGGTGTCTCGGATTGGCCGAGACACCCTAGGGTGTCTAGGCTTTTCCTAGACACCCCTGGGGTGTTTTGACTTTCCCGAGACACCCCGGGTGTCCCAACTCAGCCTGAGACGCTCCGTTGTGTATGTTTGATTATTTTCCCCGTAAATTCTTTGTCCGAACTCGGATTTGAGTGATTCCAAGTGCGTTGGAAGCTTGACGAATAGTTCTATCTGCTCCAATGGTTAGATTATCTGTAGAATGAACGAGACTCGAAGGGCGTTGTCCTTTTTGTCTCTGGTGGTTGGACTATCTGTAGAGTGATCGAGACATGAAGGGCATTGTCCTTTTTGTGAACATTGCCAGGTTCCTGATTGGTCCGGGTCTTCGTTGTTCCGAAATCCTATCAGCTCACGTAGCTCATCGATTCACTTCGATCGTTCGTCGATGTCAATTGGACTCTTGTGGATCGGATAGTGACGTTCATTGTCGCTCTTTAACACTGAACCGTTCGTGGAGACCTATAGGCAATTTTCGATGCCTACAGATACCCCCTCCAAAGCGTTCCGGACTCGTTTCTTTTATAGAAGAGGCTGGAATACTTTGGATGTGATTGGTCTAGCCTTCAGTCAGCGTAAGGACCTGTAGTTTTCAGCACTGCGTTTATCGCTGGGCCGTCGTCAGAGTCTCGAGTCTGCAGCTGATGAATTTGAGTTTGGCTCGTGTCATTGAGTTGACTTTAAACTACCTCCGTCACATTGTGTTGACTTAGGGTTTCGGATCACCGTATGTTGACTTTTTGTCGCAACGCGTTGACTGGCGTTGACCTAGGGTTACGCATCGTCAAACGTTGACTCTGGTTGCAACGCGTTGACTGGCATTGACCTAGGGTTACGCGTTGACCGGCGTTGACCCTTAGGGTTTTGAATCGTCAAACGTTGACTCTGGTTGCAACGCGTTGACTGGCGTTGACCTAGGGCTACGCGTTGATCGGTGTTGATCCTTAGGGTTTTGAATCGTCAAACGTTGCCTCTGGTTGCAACGCGTTGATTGGCGTTGACCTAGGGTTACGCGTTGACCGGCGTTGACCCTTAGGGTTTTGAATCGTCAAACGTTGACTTGTGTTGCAACGCGTTAATTGGCGTTGACCTAGGGTTACGCGTTGACCGGCGTTGACCCTTAGGGTTTTGAATCGTCAAACATTGACTTTGCTCACAACCCGTTGAGTGGGGTTGACCTAGGGTTACGCGTTGACCGGCGTGTCGTTGACCCTTAGGGTTTTGAATCGTCAAACATTGACTTGTGTTGCAACGCGTTGATTGGCGTTGACCTAGGGTTACGCGTTGACCGGCGTTGACCCTTAGGGTATCATTGCCATGCGTTGACTGGCGTTGACCTAGGGCTACACGTTGACCAGCGTTGACCTTAGGGTTTTGAACCATCGTACGTTTGCTGGAGCGTACACAGTTTAAGCTCTTAAGGTATTGGAGCACAGCGGTCCCAAGTGTCGGGGTTGCAGGACCAACTGTTAAAGCTGATTCATCTGCATGTGTGGATTTTATCCTGAATTTGTTGGATGCTCAAGTCACGAGACCAACTAATGGAGCTGGTACGTCAATGACTTGCATTTATAGGATTTTTGGCAAATTCTCAGCCATCAACGGGTTTGATGAGCCTTTACCGACTACCGTTTGAGTCGGGCTAGCATGCGGATTGTTTAAGTCCGTTCCACATGTGACGTTAAGCTAAAAGAGTTAACCCTTTTAGTGCTACGGTATTGAATACGTAGACTTCGTCTTTCTCACGGGAATAAACTACCCGGCAACACGTGTTAGGCGTTGACTTTGGGATTTTTGGCTAACCCCAAGCCTTCAACGGGTTTGATGAGCCTTTACCGACTACCGTTTGAGTCGGGCTAGTATGCAGATTGTTTAGATCCGTTCTGCACATAACGTTGTGCTAAAAGAGTTAACTCTTTTAGTGCTACGACATTGAATACGTAGACTTCGTCTTTCTCACTGGAATAGACTACCCGGCAACACGTGTTAGGTGTTGACTTATCCCTACTTAGGCTTCGGGATGAAATTCCCCAGACTGGAATTCTGGTGTCTTTTTCTTCGGAAAAAAGACTAAACCGGCGACGCGTGTTAGGCGTCGGCATATCCTTTCTTAGGATTCAGGATGAAATTCCCCATGCGTGTAAGGCATGGATTTTGGTGTTATTAATAACAGTTGAATATGTGGTCTTTTGTCCTTTTTACGGTCAAAGACTAACCGGCAACGCGTATTAGACGGAGAAAGACTAAACCGGCAGCGCGTGTTAGGCGCAGACTTATCCCTGCTTAGGTTCGGGATGAAATTCCCCAGACTGGAATTCTGGTGTCTTCTTCAATCGGTGAAAGACTAAACCGGTAACGCATATTAGGCGTTGACTCATCCCTTCTTAGGCTTCGGGATGAAATTCCCCGTGCACCAAGTGCCCAGATTGGAAGTTGAAAATTATGTCTTTTTTAAGAGCAAAGACAGACTGAGAAACGGGAGAGGAAGAATTTTATATTCTATCTCCTGATGCTGAAGAGGAAGAATTTTATATTCTATCTACAGCTGGAAAGGAAACTCGAGGTGGGATCTCCACCCCCAGAATCCGGAAGGATGAAACTAAGAGTGGGATCTCCACTCTGAGAATCGGAAAGATTCGGACAACCCTAACTGTCGGAAGGTTTGATTACCGAACTAAAGGTGAATTTCTCGTTTATCGAGAGTGAATATATGGTTTTGGTCCTAACTGTAGGAAGGTTTGACCAAGCAGGAGTTTGAGATGACCCTAACTGTAGGAAGGTTTGATCACTCGATTTTGAAAGTGGACCTCTCGTTCATTGGAGGAATCGAGAGGGGATTTTGGTTTTGGTCCTAACTGTAGGAAGGTTTGACCAAACAGGAGTTTAAGATGACCTTAACTGTCGGAAGGTTTGATCACTCGATTTGAAAGTGGACCTCTCGTTCATTGGAGGAATCGAGAGGGGATTTTGGTTTTGGTCCTAACTGTAGAAAGGTTTGACCGAATGGAAGGTTTAAGACGATCCTAACTGTAGGAAGGTTTGATCGCTTGATTTGTGGACCTCTCGTTCATTGGGAGAATCGAGAGGGGATTTTGACTGTGGTCCTAACTGTAAGAAGGTTTGACCAATCAGGATTGGGTTATCCCTAAGAATACCCATGTGGTATTCTTCCGGGAACTTCCCGATACATTGGTTATCCACCCTCAGCTTTTCTTGCGAAACTGGTTCGGATATTATTCTCAGTTACTTGACCAGGTTATCCTTAAGAATATTAGCGTAATATTCTCCAGGAACTTCCCGTCAACGGTGGGGAATAGTTTAGACTCATATACCTATTGGAGTATGTAGGGAGCAGTTTAACCTCATGCACCTGTTGGAGGATTGAGAAGCAGTTTATACTCGTATACTCTTCGGAGTGTTAAGGAGCAGTTTATACTCTTATACTTGTCGGAGTCTTGCCGTTCTCAATTGGCTTACCCCAGCGTTATAACGTCGGCTTCGACCAGGGTCTGAATGCTATTCTTGAGAGCAAAGCAATCCTTGGTGGGATGAACGACCCTCCTGTGGTATGCACAGTACTTTGGGTCTGTAGTGTTGTCAGCTTCCTCCTGATTCGTGACAGGTGGTAGCTTGATCTTGTTGCTTCCAAGGAGGGTTTCGAAGATGGCTGGAACATCTTCGTCCTTGAAGGAATATTCATTTTGGAGCCTCGGACCTGAATTTTTCTGTTGTCTTCGGAACTGCTGTTGTGACGTTTGATTAACGTCAATAACTGTTGCAGGTGCGTCCCCTTCATCATGAGGTTTGAGACTCGAATTCAGAGGGTTAACCATCGGTTGGCTCCTCTCAGCTTTCCTCCTTCTGAGGAAGCGTTCGGCCTGTTCTCCGCGCACCTTCAACTCTTTCCATGTCTTGAGCGGCTCTACTCCCATAACATCCAAGATGTTAATGGACAAATTGTTATGACAAGTCTGCAAGATGAATTCCTCCGTGACGGGATCCTTGCAGTTCATTGCCTGATTGCGAAAGCGTTTGATGAAGGTATCCACCGACTCTCCGTCTTTTTGTTTCTGATCGAAGAGTGTCCTGAGCGACACTTCGGTGTCATCATCGAAGAAATGAGCGAGGAACATGCTTTCCAGGTCCTCCCAGCTGTTGATGCTTCCATGCTTGAGACGGCGGTATCAATCGAAAGCAGGCCCGCGAAGGGTGCCAACGAATGACCGAACCATCAAAGGCTCGTTGCCAGAGATCACCCCCAAGTGGGACTTGAAATAAATCAGATGCTGAGTGGGGGAACCTTTCCCGCCGAACGGCGTGAAGTTGATCAGGTTGAATTTCGCCGGATATGGGATCGAATCCCACTCTTTCGGGTAAGGACACGGAATGCCGGTCTTCTTCACCTCTCGAGTAGACATCAGGGCGTCAATTTTTCTTTCGAGATCCTTCATCTTTTCGGCCTCATCTGTATCCTGTTTTGGATAATTTTCGAGAGGAATAATAAGGCCACCCCCAGTGTTATCATCACTGGTGGGTCCACCCCCAGCGTTGTTATTTTTAGTGGGGCCACCCCTAGTATTTTTGGGCGGTGCGTCGGCCATGATGACTTCGTCTATTTCAGGATCGCTATCAACTGCGGCGTTCTGGGTGCGACGGCTGGATTCAACTAGCTGATTTGACAAAGCTCGGATTTGTTGGTCGTGCATTTGTCTCATCTCCTGCATAGCCATTTCTATTTCGAATTTGAATGCTTCTATCTGCTTGGCTAGAGCATCCTCAATGATCTTGGCTATTTGCTGGGTGTTGACCATGAACACTTCTCGAACTTGCCCTATGCTAGACGTTGTATCGTCGGAGGCGAGCGCGGAATAAGAATCTGAGAGCTCATCATCGGAATGGACTTCTTCATGGATCCCATGGTCGTCGTTATATCCGACGGCTTCTAGCTGAAGCTGGGCTATTCTCGAATTGACTCTGCTTCCTAGAGAGAAATTAGGGTAGGAACCACTTGAAACAATTAGAGATTTTCCCTTGTTGACCATGTTGATGGTAACTTCTGGGAATTCATCATTTCGAGCAAACAATCCTCTTTGGTGGAAATGCCCTGATTTGGGCTTCATTGTTCCATCGGAGATTCTCTCGAATATCGAGACCCTCTGCGAAGCGGTCTTGGGGCAGCTACACGTTGATAATACTGCCCTGATAATTTTGATACACGGACAGTGAGAGTCCGCTTCCCGGGTACTTCTCTTTCGAGATTTATTCGCACCCCCAGCCTGATAGTACAACTCACTGACTGGATTCTCGGGTATAACGCGTTCGTCTGTCCGACGCGTTTTCCTCTGAGTAAACATTGCATTGTTGGCATCTACGGGAGTCACACGTTTGGAATCACACCTTTGTGAGGGTGAAACCTTAAAGGGCTCCTGATATTCTACATGCACCGCCAAGCGGGTCGTCGCAGCAATCAATTTGTTAGGAGGTCGCGTACGACCCCCAGTCCGGATGTTGGCTCGAAGCTCCTTCAACGATCTCCAGCATTCCTTAACAAGCGCTTTTCCTCGATTCTCGGGTAGAGCACCGATACGATTGTTCAGAGGATTCCTAAACTTGAGGAAATCCACGTCGCAGACGGGCTTTAACGGAGGTTCAGGATCTGAAGTCGACGAAGGCCGGAGAGCAACGTCGCCTGTTTTTGCCTTAGGCGCTGATTTGGCCTTTGGCACCCAGACTCGTTTGGATCTCGGCGATCTCTTAACTGCCTTTTCCCTTTGCGTTTCTTGTGTTCTTCGCACAAGGGTCCGGGCCTGCGCACGCAAGGCGCGGCACTTCTGGATTCGCTCCTCGAGAGTAGAACGGGTTCTTTTGACACGAACCCATCCATTCGTTTCTGCTTTGGAGGAGGGGTTGGTTGTTCGCCGCTGTTGTTCCCGGCGCCGCCTGGATTTTAGATCCACATTATAGCGGATCCCATCCATCGGCTCCAAAGCCTTGGCCAGCTGACGAGCAAGGCGTTGATGCCGTCTTTGGCGTGCTCTCTTTGACAATGCTGGAGCGTCTTCAGTAGCCATCTCCTCGGCGGAGGAGAAGTCCGGATCTGCGGTCTCGACCACGTTGGACGACGTGGGATCGTCGCGTGGTGCGGGCGCAGCGGCGGTAATGGGATCTTGGATCTTCGAGCCGAAGGTCCCGCGAACATTTCTGGAAGAGGATGCCTTCCTGCGCCTGTTCGGAGAGGCGGATCTGGAGGAGGAGGAAGAGAGGCACTCTTCAAACTTTTGTCGATCGAACTCGTATTCGATCTCTTCATTCACCCGGATCTTGAATGCCGGTTGCGTCACGACAGCCTCGGCAGCGAGGCTGTTGGCTCCCACTGTGGTCGCCAGCTTGTTTTCGTCATTCCGAAAGAATCGGACAGAGCTTCGTCGATCCGCGTGAGATCTAGAAGCCTGAAGCGTCTATCTCGGCTAAAACGAGATATCTGCTCTTCTTAGGATTACCGGCGAAGGGTAATACTAAGGAACGGACGCGGGTGATGAAGAATCTGATGAAGACCTCTCCTCCTCGGTTGAAGCGCTCGACCACTCTTCACTGCAGCAGGGCTTCGCCAAGCTCTCCAAAAATCCAGATCCACAAAAGGGAGGCCCTAGGGGGCTATTTATAGGCAAGGGAGCATATAGGGGGCCTAGACACCCCTGGGTGTCTCGGATTGGCCGAGACATCCTTGGGGTGTCTCGGCTTGGCCGAGACACCCTTGGGGTGTCTAGGCTTTTCCTAGACACCCCTGGGGTGTTTCGACTTTCCCGAGACACCCCGGGTGTCCCAACTCAGCCTGAGACGCTCAACTCGGATTTGAGTGATTCCAAGTGCGTTGGATGCTTGACGAAGAGTTCGATCCGCTCTGGTGGTTGGACTATCTGTAGAGTGATCGAGACATGAAGGGCATTGTCCTTTTTGTGAACATTACCGGGTTCCTGATTGGTACGGGTCTTCGTTGTTCCGAAATCCTATCAGCTCACGTAGCTCGTCGATTCACTTCGATCGTTCGTCGATGTCAATTGGACTCTTGTGGATCGGATAGTGACGTTCATTGTCGCTCTTTAACACTGAACCGTTCGTGGAGACCTATAGGCAATTTTCGATGCCTACAGTTAGGTGTTGACTTTAGGATTTTTGGCTAACCCCCAGCCTTTAACAGGTTTGATAAGCCTTTACCGACTATCGTTTGAGTCGGGTTAGCATGCGGATTGTCTAAATCCGTTCCGCATGTAACGTTATGCTAAGAGAGTGAATTCTCTGAGACTTTGTGCTATTACGTCGAATACATAGGCTTCACCATTGTTACGGGAATAGGCTACCCGGCAACGTGTATTAGACGCTGACTTATCCCTACTTAGGCTTCTGGATAAAATACCCCAGACTGGTATTCTGGTGTCTTTTTCTACGGAGAAAGACTAACCCGGCGACGCGTGTTAGGCGTCGGCATATCCTTTCTTAGGATTCAGGATGAATTTTCCCATGCGCGTAAGGCATGGATTTTGGTGTTATTAATAACAACCTGCCAAAATATTGAATATGCGGACGGATGTTCTTTTTAATGGTTAAGAACTAACCGGCAGCGCGGGTTAAGCGCAGACTTATCCCTGCTTAGGTTTCAGGATAGAATACCCCAGAATCGAACTCTGGTATCTTTTTCTACGGAAAAAGACTAAACCGGCAGCGTGTGTTAGGCGCAGACTTATCCTTAGATTGATAAATTCTTGGAAAAGGTTGGTGCGGGAAAGAAAGAATTTTATATTCTATTTCCCGGTCTTCTTTTAGGGTGAAGGCAAACCCGAATACAAGGAAGGAAGAATTTTATATTCTATTCCTTGATTCTGGAAAGGAAGAATTTTATATTCTATTTCCAGCGCAAAAAAAACTAGAAGTGGGATCTCCACTACGAGAATCTGGAAAATCTAGATAAACTTACCTTTTATAGGATTGGTTATCTAATCTGAAGCTGAGTTTTTCATTTATCGAAGTGAAATTTCAACTTCGGTTATAACCATGAGAAGGATTAACCAAAGAGAAAAAGAAGGGAGTTCTTTCGTTTATCGAAAGGGGACTCTGAACTGAAAGTGGACCTCTTGTTCATGGAAAGAGTCAAGAGGGCCAGAAAGACACATTTGGTGGACTCACTGTCAATTGAAATTGATCAGTGAGGGATTTTGGTAGTGAAAATAATTTTGGGTTATCCTCTAGAATATTAAGTGTAATATTCTTCAAGGAACTTCCCGATAAATGGGTTATCCTGAATGTACTAGGGATAGTACTTTTTCAGGAACTTCCTATTTATTGGCATTAATTGCCTGGCGCCCTCTTGAGTAATCAGGCGATATGCGCCGTTTGAGTAGACTGTGTCTATTACAAACGGTCCTTCCCATTTGGGTTCAAATTTACCTTTCTTCTTGGAGTTGAGGATTATCGGTCGGCGAGCAGCGAGGACCAGATCTCTTTCCTTGAAGCTTCTTTGTCGGACTCTTTTGTTAAAAGCCCTAGATATTCTGGCTTGATAAAACTCAATGTGTTGTTGAGCTTCCAAGCGCTTTTCATCCAACCTTTCGAGTCTTCGAGAAGTTTTTTATGTTGTTCTTCTATCATCATCTCAGTCGCGAGGGCGATCCGAAGGGATGGGATTTGGATCTCCAATGGTAGCACAGCTTCACATCCGTATACCAACGAATATGGGGTAGCTCCTGTAGGTGTGCGTATGGTGGTATGATAAGCCCAGAGCGCTTCACCGAGTTTATCATCCCAGTCTCGTTTATTGGTCTTCACGAGCGTTGACAGGATTTTAATAATCGTCTTGTTAAACGCCTCAGCTAATCCATTCGCAGCGTGATAATAAGCTGTTGACGAAACATCTTGAATTTTAAACTTGTCACAAAACCTGACGAAGGCGTTGCTTATGAACTGTGGACCGTTGTCATGAATTATCCGTCTTGGCACGCTGTGTCGGTATATGACATGATGTTTGATAAAATTGATAACGTTGTTCGTCTTCACTTCTCTAAGCGGAATTGCTTCAGCCCACTTTGAAAAGTAATCCGTGATTGCGAGAATGAATCGATCACCTTTGACTGAAGGGGGAAAAATAGGACCGACAATGTCCATCCCCCATGTCTCGAACGGCCAAGACGTGGTTGACGTGTGTAAATGCTCTGGTGGTTGGTTCATATAATTTGCATGTATTTGACAAGCATGACACTCTCGGGCGTATTCGATTGCATCACGAACCATTGTTGGCCAAAAATATCCCATTCTCCTGATGCGATCATACAGTTTGGGACCGGGCTGATGCGCACCACATTCTACTTCGTGTGCTTCCTTAAGAACTTCTTCTACTTCTTTGTTCGAAAGGCATCGGAGTAACAAACCATCATACCCTCTACGGTATAATGTATGGGTCTCGGTATTATAGAAGAATCTTGGTGCTCTTCGGCGGATTTATTCCCTTTCTTTTACATCCTCTGGTAAAATACCAAATTGGACGTAGTCAATGATGGGAAAACGCCAATCTCGGGACTCTGACCTAATTTGAGTTGAATTCACCTCCTTAGCGCTTATGTTTCTATCATCTTCCTCTTCAATATACATATCGTATATGGGTATGCAGAGTTGATGCGTCCTTACTGTGACTAATAGTTCGGTTTCGGGAGGCTGCGCGAGTGATACTGCTAGTGCTGCCAGTGCATCCGCATAAGCGTTCTGGAGACGAGGGATGTATTCAATAAAGAATTCTTCAAAAGAATCTGCCATTTTGATGGCCTCCTGGTGGTACGGGATCAGGTCTTGGTTCCTGACTTCATACTCTCCACGGACTTGGTTGACTATCAATTGAGAATCCCCAAAAGCTTCGAGATATTCGACCCCCAGCTCCTTGGCGAAACTGAGTCCAATGAGAAGCGTGTTGTACTCAGCTACGTTATTGGAACATGGACTAGTCAATGAATAAGTCCGAGGCATCACATGCTTCACCGGGGAAATTAAGACAACTCCAACTCCGGAGGAGACTGTAGAACATCCGGGGGTTATTGCCCTATTAACTGCCCTCGAAGCACCATCGAAATATAATTGCCATACTTGTTGGTACGATGTGGTGTTAACCTCGTGGGTTTCATCCGTCAAGTCATCATATACTTCTGCTGTATCCATTGTCGGATTTGCCGCCAAAAGATCACAAATCGCTTGTCCTTTGATCGACTTCTGTTGTTTGAAGTGCAAATCATATTGGGACAAGAGAAGGGCCCACTTCGCTAACTGCCAATTCATAGAGGCCGGTTGCGTCATAAATACCCGTACTAGATTAACCTTAGAAATGACGTAAATCGTCTGTCCGACCAAATAATGCCGCATCTTTTGTATTGTGAATACCAATGCGAGGCATTCTTTCTCAATCATCGGATATCGAGACTCGGCGCCTATCAAGGTCCGACTTAGGTAATAGACTGCCTGTTCGTGACCATTATCATCGTCTTGTGCTAGTAAAGCACTTATCGAGTGGTTCATCGCCTTAATATAAATCAAGAACGGTCTACCTGATTTCTGTGCGACGAGAACAGGAGGATTCGTCAGATATATTTTGATATCTTCGAATGCTTTTTGGCAGGCGTCATCCCAAATAAATGACACTCCTTTCTTGTTTAGTTTAGAGAATGGTTGGCACTTCCCAGAAAGATTTGAGATGAACCGCCGGATGTAAGCTAAACGCCCTTGCAATCCTCTGAGCTCTCTTAGATTTCTAGGGGGTTGCAGTTCATGTATCACCTTCACCTTATCAGGATCGATATGTATACATTTAGTGGTGAGGACGAATCCAAGGAATTTTCCGCTGGACATTCTAAGGAAGGATTTAGTGGTGTTCATCTTCAATTGATGGCTCCGCATAAGATCGAACATCGTCTTCAAGTCCTTGATGTGATCTTCTCTGTTGCGGCTTTTTACAACCAAATCATCAACGTAACACTCGACTATTTTCCTGAGATGTTCTTGGAAAATCTTAGTCATTGCTCGCTGGTACGTGGCGCTTGCATTCTTTAGACCGAAAGGCATCACCGTGTAGCAAAAGACACCGAGGGGCGTTCTGAACGCTGTATGCTTCTTGTCATCTGGGTGCATCTTGATTTGGTTATATCCTGAAAAACCATCCATAAAAGACATTCTCTCAAATCCACATGTATTGTCGATAATGACATCTGTGATTGGGAGAGGAAAGTCGTCTTTCGGACATGCCGTGTTCAGGTCCCTATCCTGATTTTACCGTTCTTCTTCATGACTGGAACAATGTTGGCTAGCCAGTCTGGATGTTGCTCCTCTCGGATAAATCCTGATTCGATCAACTTCTTAACCTCTACCTCAATGGCTTCCATAATCTGCGAAAGAAACCGTCTTTGTTGTTGTTTGACAGGTTTGGCATCCGACTTGATATCGAGGCGGTGCATCGCCACATTGGGGTCGAGCCCTGGCATATCTTCATAGTTCCAAGCGAAGACGTCAATATATTATCTGATGAGAGCAATTAATTCCTCCTTCTCATTTGAGGGAAGACTATCGCTGATGAATATAGGCTTTGGGTTGGCCTCGTCACCCATGTTAACTTGGATTACTTTATCTTCAGTGGGGGGCTCCCTCTGTTCAAACCTATCACCATACTTCATGTTCAGGTGACGGACCCACGGGTCTTCCGATGTTGGCATTTGATCATCGTTCTCCATTGTGGACGGATCAGCTGTAGCCATGTTCGCCATTAGGGCTTTGAATGCTTCCCCCAAACTTGTATCGGAATCCCATTCTGAGGAATCTGACGGATATCCATCTTTGTATTACTCAGATGATTGGTTATTGATTAACCAGCAACATTCGTCTTCTGAAGAAGATTCATATCCTAACCCTCGTCTGTATTTATAATAATCATCCGGTTTCCCTTTTGGTACATATGTCGCTTTGGGTGGAATACGAGGACCTCGATCGAAGTATAAACCTTCTCCGAGTGTGAAATCATATCCCTGTTTTTCCATGAGCTTGCGCGCTTCCGGGCTATACTTAGGTAGATGCTGACCAGGTTTGTCATCATTCTCATCTTCCCTTAAGAAATGATCTGGTAATGAAAAACCCTCTCCTTTACCATAAATCACTTCTCTTTCGCCTCCTATTTTGGTAGGAATGACCAGGGTTGTTCCGAAAGAATGCTGGAGGTGTTTCCTTGTTATATAGGACGATCGAAGCGGCGTCTGTAAATCAGGATTATCATACAAATCTTTTATCACATCATCAAGAGACAGGGAGTACTCTAAATCATTATTTATTTCATTATTGGCAAGTTTCCAGTTACAACTGCCATCTGACGATTGTTCATCGTCAAGGTTGATTACAAAGGGTACAATGTCGTTTAAAACATAACCTCCATTGTAATCAAATCCGGCTTCGGTATCAGCTTCTTCTCCGCTGTCCGTGCCATGGGCCGATGATTCAGTATCGGATTCGTTACCATAAAGGAGAGAATCAGTGAAATAATTCTCATACCCTTTGAATGGTTGCTTATCCGCGACCACCGTCCTAACCTTATTATCAGTGTCGACATATATTAAACACTGATGGAGAGTAGAGGGGATTATAACGTTACTATGGATCCAAGGCCGAAAGTTTCGGCATCGATCACATAACATGTGACTTCTGTCTTCAAATCTCCCATTTGACATTTTACCCGGATCTTACCCAAGGGTCTTGACCCACTAGTGTTGAATCCATAGATAACAGTGCCTGTGGACGCCAACTTACTAACCGTAATGCCGAGGTTATGCATCAAGCGAAGCGGCATGATACTCACAGCAGAACCTGGATCAACTTGGATTCGGTTGACTTTGCTGGAGCCGATGTACCCGATGAAGTATAGCGGTCGATCGTGGTTCGAATTCTTCGTCTGCATATCCTCTTTGGTGAAGGTAATACAGGGAAGGTTTTTAGCCGCTATATTGGCTCTTCAAGTGCCGGCTTGATCCGAGTAAGGAACACTTCTGAATTGGCCAAGGCTTCTTGCAAGGCTTCCCTGGTTTCTTTAGACAACCGTAGCAACTCATACAATGTTATCCGTGCTAGAATGTTAGCCAGTTGAGCCATAATATCGAAGACATGCGAAGTATTCGAGCTTTCCGATTTATCTCTTCCAATCGGACGGTTGAAACGAGAGTGCTTCGGATTCTGAACCTCCTGGGGCCTCTTTTCTTTCTGTTTATCAATCGGCTATCGTCGAGCTTCTTTAACCGGTCTAGGAGTCGTAATCACCCCCAGCTCCATGAGAGTTTTAGCTGGTCCCCGTTTTGTCACCCCCTGCTCAACTAACTGATCACTAGGTGATGGATAGTTGAGGTGATACTCATTTCCGCTTCTAGTGGCAAAGACTTCTTGTTCTTCTTCGTGTTTCCGTCGAAAGTTGCTGTTTTCATTGCTCTTTTTGAAATCTGTTACAACTTCGGTCGTTACAAAAAAGAATGAAAATAAAAACAAAATAGATTACAACTTCAACACGAAAATAACACGAGGATCAAAGGTTTGCGATGGACGGTCATCCTTGCGTGGGTTGTTAGAGGCCACTGTGACGGGTGTTGATATCCGTGGACTCGCCGCACTCAATCAAGATCGCTTCCGGGAAAACTCCGGCAAGACTTCGCTATACCGCGTGGTTAGAAGCGAACTTCGGTCGATATACCGCGTGAAGATCTGATGATGTAAAGGCGTATATCTCAGCAGGTTAAAGCGGATACTAGCTTCTTTCGGTAAATCGACTGAGGCGAATGAAATAACGCAAAGGATTACAAGGGGGTGCGAAGGTTGTTTTGATGAAGACGTCTCCTGCCATCGACTTCAGACGGCAGGCTTCGCAGCGCTATCCTTCGACTCCTGACATCCATCGGCATCGCGCACTGGCAGCTTGCGCGCACTCTATGGAAAGAACGATCCATATAGGCTAAGATAATTCAGCTTGAATCGATGCACAATACAGGAAGGC
Organism: Asparagus officinalis; assembly: GCF_001876935.1. Taxonomy (NCBI): domain Eukaryota; kingdom Viridiplantae; phylum Streptophyta; class Magnoliopsida; order Asparagales; family Asparagaceae; genus Asparagus; species Asparagus officinalis. The sequence goes on along the minus strand of NC_033795.1, from coordinate 72,857,925 downwards.
CTGTTCTACAAAGGAGGCAAAACCTAGAAGGCCTATTTAAGGAAACGAGGAGAGGGAGGGGGCATGCTTTATGAGCACCCCCTATGGGGGGTGTCTCGGACCTTCCAGGGCCGACGGACACCCGCTTGGGTGTGTCTCTGCCTCAGAGCCGAGATGAATTGACAACCACCTATAGGCAGTGTCTCGCCAAGGCCGAGACACCCTAGGGGGTGTCTGTCGACCGAACCCAAGAGAACACCCTTGGTGTCTAGGACCAAGGCCGGTAGACACACCTTGGGATGTCCCCTCGGCCAGGCCCTGAGACACCTTGGGGCTGTAGCTCGGTCAGACGTTACCAGGACACTCTTTGAGTGTTTGCGGCAGGCGGACATTAGCCTAGGTGTGTCCTCGGCACAGGCGAGACACCCTTGGGGGTGTCTCGGCTGGCGGAGACACCCTGGGTGTCTTGGCTTTGCCAAGACCCCTCGGTTGTTTCGTCGGCCTGCAAGATTTGACCACCTCACTATTGAGTGTCCAAATAGCAGTCCGAGGAGACTAATAGTGCGTTGTTCTGCTTGACAATCGCACTACGTTGACTTTTCCTTCGTCCGAACTCGGGTTTGAGTGATTTCGGTATGCGTTGGAAATCGTGAGCGGCGAGCTGTCTGTAGGCTCGCGATGGTTGGCTTTAGTGGGGTCGACTGCGGGACAATGGCGGGTGTTGGTTCAATGAGACGAGTGATACGCAGGGGTTATTTCCGTTCAATCCCGTAATCCCAAGTTATTCTGAATATTCTTGTCGGCTTGCAACAGGTAGTCGTCGGTTCGCCTTAGTGTGGCTCACCGTTGTCATTTGAGACTCGTGTGAAGCGTGGGAATAGTACAGTTCGTTGCGATAAAATAAAAACACCTCGTCGATCGTGTAACAGCCCATGAGCCTGTGAGTGGGGACTATGGGCAATTTTCGATGCTACAGCTAAACCCACCTCAAAGATGTTTCGGACAATCGTTTCTTTTTTAGAAGGACCGGAATCACTTCTGGATATGAATTGGTCCAACTTCAGTCCGGCCTTAGGGACCTGTGTTTTGCTTCAACTCGTTCGGCTGCTTCAGGCTCTTCGGTTTATCGCGGTGCTATTGTCGTAATAATACGAAGGTATGTCCGGGACCAGTGCGCTCTTACGCGCTCTGTTTGCCAATGCAAACAAAAGCTAGTCCGACGTCTTGAGACATTCATACAAGTAGAACGGCATAGATAAGTTTTGAGTCTTATAGAGCCTCGTGTGCATTTACCATAAGAATAGAGATTAAATTAAGAAAAGCACTTTATGAACTTGCCTGCCGCTGACCTGTCAGGAATGTAGTTGCGATAATGGGGATTACTAGGATTGAAAACATATAGATTATGTTCTACGGGCAAGGCGCTAATGTATGATTTGGGAACTAAGAGATAGAAGAGATTTGACAGATAAAAGACGACACCGACGTCCAACTTACTTAGGTTTTGATAAACAGCAGCGATTGATCGAGAGTATCGAATCATTCTGTTCTCAGTAGTGACAAATATCTCAATGTCGGTCAAGAACGAATTGTCCTCGAATATTATTGAAGAGGTCAACGGCTAGTCATGTAGCACGGAATAGAACAAAAGTAAACGTTGACCAATAAAAAAAAACAAAAAAAACAAACCTAAAAGGATTTAAAAGCGTGGGTGACGAAGCGCAAACACCCAATCACAACAAACAATAACGTCAATACCTTAAGAGAGGATTTTTTGAAAACCGCAGATGGATTATGACTTTTGTCGTCAAGAAACGCTGCATTAGACCTTATAACGTCGATAACGAAATGTATGAACTAATTTACATCATATGTTGAGAAAACAGAAGAATGAAAATGATTATTGAACCAATAACTAAATAAGGATATTACGGCGATATGACAAGCGTCAGCATTAGGGTTTAAGAAAATACCACGCAATTAAGAAGAAGTTTGAACTTTATTGTCCGTAAAACCGGATGTTGAACTTTCGATAAGTACATGATGCTCTGCTTTTGACGAAAATTAAAAGCAAACCTAACATAACCAAAAACAATAACAACCACAAGCACAAACTGTACCGACGATCGTTATGAAACGCGTAAAAAAAGCGTAATATCGCACTGTTGCACACAAACGAGAAAGATACACACAAGAATTAGGGTTGAAGCCGGTGGGTTGACTTTTGTCGTTCAGAAGATTGTTGCTTATCTGCTAGTACAGTTCACTAGTCGATTGACTTTTTTGTTGCACAGCACACAGGCGACTGAAAATAATGACAGGTGAGAACTAAAAAACACAGCCGTGACCGCAGTTGACGAAAGGAAGAAAGACACGCGCTATAGGTTTAGAGGCAAGATAGAGAGATATAGAGATATATAGATAATACATAAGAGATATGATATTAGATAAGATAAAAACACGAATAGATATGACAATTAATATGAAGTAGAAAAACATACTAAAAAAGACCCAAACAGCAGTGAATCGACGTACACACAAAATCAAAAAAAAACACAAACCAATCAAATAAGAAAAACAGAATTTGCACACAGACACACAAAACACAAGAAAACCAACAAACACACATAAAAGACTAAACAATAAAAACTAAGAATTGTCACATCGAACACAACACAACACAACCAAGGTATCGCGTTTGACACAAGACAAAAACACGTCAATACGGCACTTGACTAGGGTTTTGGAAAATTACAACAAATGAATAGAGAGTTGTTTGCACTCATAAACAAAGATCTAGCCCACAACAAGCGTGTTGACTATATACGATACGTAACCAAATGAATAGATATAGATAAGGCTGGGCAAGCAAAAAAAGAATTACAACGAAGAATAAACAAAAGACACCTCGCAGTACGTTGGACACCACACAGGATAAAACAAACGAGATGTAGAAAAAAACAACCCGGTCACGCTCCAACCCCAAAAAAAATATTAAGGAGATATATTATCTTCGAAACCGTATAGGTGCCTCATATGATAAAGCCCAAAAAAAATACAGAATAATTAAAACTAATACAACTTAATAACAAAACAAAATACAGACCAAACTCACCAAACGAATCTATTTCGAACATCATCCGTCGAGCATGGAATGTTGCACTTTGTATCGGGCACCCTGTCATGTCCTTAACCGACGAAAAAAAGAAAAAAAGCTATGTACATTAAGACACACTTAAAACAAAGCTGTGTATCACGAGCGTATAGAACCAATACAATGACAAATAAACACCAAAATCGTACCTGAGTCAGAAACACTCACTAATCAGAGTGTTTGAAACCAGGTGAGCTTTGGCACTTTGTGTCATGTGTCAGACGTGTTAGATATTATAACGTAATCGTCACACTGTGTTAGCTATATTGAATAAGACACATACGCGCTAGGTCGAGGAAAAAACCACAGTTTAGACAACATAAGAGTTAAGACGATTAGTACAACGCAGCGTCCGAAACATCTAATGGTTTTGAAGACCGAACTGGAGTTGAGACTTATATGTCGTCTACGGTGTATGACTCATTTCGCTACGTACAGTGGCAACGCGCTGCAAATGAGTTGAGCCTAAGTTCGCGTGACCGCTAGCGGAGTCCGCCTTGGGTTTTTAGAACTGCGCTTGGGTTGGTTTTGTCGCCACGTTGTTGAAACAATCTGTCTCCCCCAACCCGGGTCGCTCACGACTTGAATATTCGATTTTTGTCGGCAAGCGCGTTGATAACCGTGCGTTGAACCTAATGTTTCGCGTTGACCGAAGTCTCACCCTAGGAAGTTTTGATACCCGAGGTATGCGGGGAGGTGGCGAATAACTCTGGTTGGCGCTTTTTGTCGTCACGTGTTGAGCTTCGTCGGTCACGTGTTGACTTTTGGAGCAACGCGCCTGTCGGGGCGTTGCACACCAAGTTAATAGCAGTTGATGCCCCACGCGTACGCTCACTCTTTAGGGTTTTGAGTAATCTGACTTGGTGTTGAACCATTCTCTGATCGTACAACGTTGTTGAAGTTCTACGACATAAGTCACGTCACGCGCTGATGACGTTGACACTATATGGTTACCAGCAGTATAAGTGGATGAGTACCGCAACGCCGCAAAACTAAGTGTGGTTATAGAAAATGATATGGTGATTGGAATTTTGTGAACTTAACCGTATTGACTTTCGTAGCGCACGCTGTATGCTTATTGACGAAGAGCACAACGCGCTGTCCGGCCCCCGTTCGAGCAGCAACGCAAGGCATATAACACGAGAATTAGACACCTTCTACTATTACGGGTTATCGCGAGCAACCCAGCATCGGGATCTGACTTTAGTCGTCAGTGTGTATTCCGTCGCGCAAGATGTTGCTTTTGTCGTAACAAACGCGCTGTCGGTTGACCTACGGGCTAACGCGTTGGAGGCCGTCGCCTTCAGGGGTTTCCGAATCGCCGATCGTTGATGTTGAAGTTCAACCGTATCCTCCATCTCTCCGCGGGATGAGAATGAACATTGGGGGATCGACCAATAATCGTTACCGCGCCGACACACAAACAACCCACAAGTAACAAAGACTCACGAAAAAGACACCAAAAATATAACAACCCAGGAGAAGAATTAAAGACGTTGCCCAGCCGGAATTAGGAAAGATGCGAAGATAAACGCAGCTGTGTAGGAGCAGCTAACGACCTGTACGGTGAAAAGCCCCGGGTGCCCGTCGACATAAGAAAAAAACTGCCGAAGGCAAACGCCATGGGTGTCTCTCGCATAAAGCGAGACACACTATGGGGTGTCTCGGTTTGCCACGAGAGCACCCGTAGAGGGATTCTTGGTTTCTTCTACATATTATGGTCACCCAATACAGCTTTTTCTCGCTCTTTTTGTCGCAACAATTGTAGACCAAATAGGTCCCACTCCTCTTTGTTTGTAATTTCAAGAGAGAAAAGTTTCCCCCCAAAACCGAATTTCGTCTTCTTCAAAACCGGGCCTCCTCCGTGCATTTTTTTCGGTCTTGTTTCTCTTCGCTTCCTCAAGCATCATTACATATATTTGAAGAACAAACCTAGTCATTCACAAGAGGAACGCTTAGATTGTTGTGGGTCACCATCAATTGGCCAAGGATTTTTTTCCAGATAACAAAAGAAGCAACGAGGGAACTTCTTCAAAACACGAAAAAAGTCTAAAAGGCACTCCCGCTAATTCGCGGGATCCGATGGAAAAACAAAAATTGAACAGCACTTGATTTGGTAAGTCAAGAACATCAACCCTTCGAAATCCACTTACTGTTCTGACAGATCTGTCACATTCATAATGTATTGAGCATAAAGAATAGGGCCTTTGTGCGATCGAAATCAAGCGTGATTATGGGGAGGGATTTTACTTGCAAAAAAAATCTCAGGAACATATGATATAAAGGAAGGAGGTATTAGATTCGCATAATTCGTGGGTACCTTGACAAAAATTTACCTTACGGAGTTTTTTTTTTTTTTTTTTATGCAAAATGGACTGAATTTGGCGCAGGTTTTGGGTTACATGCTTATACAAAAAATGTGGGGATAGATTTATGTGCCATCGGGCTCAGGAATTGTTTGGAAGAGGGAGGTTATTTGCACAGATAAACACAATGCACTAAGATGTATTTAGACGGAGGACTTTTCATTGGCAAAAAAAGAGGCACCGAATTATGGGGCATACAAGGAGTACAGAACGCCGAAGCCTTAAACCAAATCGAATAGTAAACCCATCGATCGAATTATATTTATGTAAAAGATGACTGGAAACTGCTAGAAACCAGGAAGTTAGATAAAAGGAGGGACTCCTATTGTAAAATTGTCAAATTCTGCAAAAAAGGGCGTTACATATATGCAGAAGATTTGTCAATAAAATTAACTAAGAGAGCTACATGGGTGTTCTAAGAAGATCAGGTGTGATTCGAAACACTCAAAGAAAGACGAGAGAACGAAAAGACATGCAACAATAAAAAATTAGCACACAACCCGATACCACGAGTCATGACGTGTACTTGACGCTGGAATTTGGCCTTGAGCTACGAGGGGTGATTTCGGGGATATTTTCACCAAGATTCACGCGCGAAATGACGATTATCGTTTCGCGTGGCACAGAAATTCACAACGGTTTACATTAGAACCTTTTTACTTAGCGAACAATCCTATTTTGGTTATTAGGATTTCGAGGGTCCAAGTACTTAACCTTCCTTTTTTCCGATATTTCGTGTATATATATCGTACGCTGATGTACTTCGCTTTTCATCTGCGATTCCCGATGTCTCCGTGGTCTCGACTTCCGGGAGTCAACGCTTGCTCGAGCATGGCGCTGAGGAGGCTCCTTGACGACATTGTCTGCAGTGACGGTCCTGTTTCGGGGGTTGAGAATCTTATCTATCCCGGATTGAGCTCCTCGCGGTCATGACGGAAGAACCCGATTACCCCTCCCGGGCGGGGTTAAGGTTTCGGACCTGGTTGTTTTGCTTAGGCGCATTGAGTCTCGGGTATAATTTGGGCGGCGATCTCGTGTGGCTTACACTTATAGGTCGTATATGGTTATCGTGATTTATGTGCTTGATATACCGTCTCCCGGTGAAGGGCATCGAAAACTCGTCCTTCACCAAATTATCCGCGTGAACATCTGCATTTTGTTTTATGAGATAAGATTATTCTGACCTTTCGAATTTTACTCGCTTGATAAGAGAGATTACGTCTTTTTCTCATCGGGTAGAAGCACTATTCGCTATATGAATATCGGTTTAAGGATTTTTCCTCAGTTCCATCATTCACTCTGGAGTACTTGATCTTCGGTAGAGGCTCTTCTTTGCTCGAACCCTCTGCACCATCCCGCATGTTTAGGTGGTTGAACCAAGGATCTTCATGTTGGATCTGGTCGTCTTGCCTCTATTGCGGTGGGATCGACGCGTCGACCATATTAGACATCAACTTTTTGAACGTCTCGCCAAGGCTATGTGTCGGAACCGCGACCAGCCGGAAGAGTCGGAAGAGTACCGCGTTTCTAGGCCTTGTTAGCGATCTGATCAAATGATTTGCGCGCAACATTCGTCGTCAGACTGAGGAGACGTAGCGAGACGATACGGTTTTTATAGGCGATATAGTCGTCGGGATTTTCCTTCGGTACATAGGCCATTCGAGGGTGGAACTCGTCGGGCCTCGACCAAAAGAAAGTACCTTCTCGAGTGTGAAAGTCATACCCATACTTTTTCCATCATGATCTGGTCGCGCTCTTGCGTCATATGCTGAATAGATAGCAGGTCTATCTTCGCTTCTCTTCGCTCTACAGAGTGATGCGGTGTCGATCTTTCTTTTCGCTTTGCGGTAGACTGACTTCTTTTCCACTCCATTTTCCCGCGGGGATGACAAGCGTTGCTTCGCATGGATTTGTACTGTTTTTTCGATCAGACAAACTGGACTGAAGAGGCATACTGTAGGTCAGGATTATGCAAAAGCTCTTTTAGGTGCGTCCTCAGACACATCAAATAGTCCTAAATCATCGTTATTGATAGTGTCTTGGCGGCACGTTGCAGGTTACAACTATTCTCGCGATGATTCTTCATCGTCAAGAATTGATTACAATGGGTACATATAGTCATTAAGAACAAAAACCACCATCATTAATCAAGCGCCGTTCGGTATCAGGCTTCATGCTCCGCTGTCCGTTCTTGGGCGGCGATGGTCTCAGTAATGGATTCAGCGCCGTATAAAAGGGAATCGGTGAAGGTAATTCTCCAATCGTTAAAGGTTGCTTATCCGCGACACCGTCTTGTTCATTGGTTTGTGTCTACATATTTGAGACACTGATGTAGAGTTGTACGGGATTCTATAAGCGTTACTGTGGATCCAGAGGTCGACCCAACAGTCAGTTATAGGATGTTTTCGCGCGTCAATCACTAACAGTGACCTCCGACTTCAAAATCTCCAATCTGGCACTTAACGTCGGATCTCCCCAAGGGCCTAGACGCCGCTGGTGTTGAATCCATAAATCGTAGTGGGCGAGTTGGAGTGCTAATTTGCTAGTCCGGGAATCCGAGATGAAATGCATCAAGTCGACATGGCATGATGCTAACAGGCGGAACCCGGATGCGACTTGGTCCGGTTGAGAACCGCTGGAAGCAATGTGACGGCGGTAAAGTACAACGGTCGTGCATGCCTTGAATTCTTCGTCTGCATAATCTTCTTAAGTGAAGGAGATGCAGGGAAGGTGTTTGCGCCGCCAGGTTGGCATTGTGAAGCTGACAAGCTCTGGTCCTTGCTGGAGATGGCTTGATCGAGTCAGAAAAGGCCTCAGCGTCACTTAAGGTTAATTGCAGGCGCTTTTCCTTGTTCGCTTGGATAGGCGGAATAACTCGTACAGGGTTATCCAGCGGGATAATTGGCTAATTGGCGCCATGATATCGAAATGAGGTGGAGACGCTCGTATTCGCCGGTTTGTCTCTTCCAAAATCGATGATTGAATCGAGACTGCCTGGTTTTGGTTCTCGCTGGCGTAAAGGTCTTTTCGCTTTCTCCTTCTGTTGGACTCTTTCCGCGGCTATAGGCGTTTGAGGTTTTATTAGCTGCTATCCCAATCTCTGCTCAATGTTTTGGACGGAGTGAGTGTTAGGTACCGTAAGTTGCTACGGAAGCGTCTGGGTATTGTAGTTGGTACTCGTTCCCCCGAGCTCGCGAGTTTTGCGGAATGTTTGTTTGCTCATCTTCGGAAAGTGGAAGGCAGGAATTTTGTCAAATGTCTCTTCTGTGGAATTATCGGACGACCCATCAAGATTCCCATTTTGCCTTTTGACTTTCTTTTTGATGATCGATCCGTCCAATTGCTCATTCTGTGATCAAGTCCGGATGCACCCACAGAATCTCACCATTTTGGGGTTGTGTGTGGCACGAGCCCTTTCTGCGCGCTGGTTGGTGAGGATCATCCATTCACGTCGTCTTCACCGCTGGCTTTTATCAGCCTGGTCGCTGGACTGGCTCACGGGAAGGAGGCCGTGCCGATCGTGCCGGTTCGGCAACCACTTTCTTTCTCCTTGTTTGGCTGGGATTCATTGTGATGACTGCCGACGTCGATGCAGAGGCCTGGATGCTTGTCCTTAAGAGCATAGGCATACGCTTGGTGGGGTGGGCACGTCTGTGGAATGCCACAGTATTCGATTGGTTTGACGTCTTGCATCTTCTTGATCCTGAATACGTGGCAACTTGATCTTGTTGTTTCTGACACGAGATATTTTTGAAGATACCCGGATTTCGTCCTCCCTTGAATGAGTAGCGTTTTTGGGAACGTCGGCTCCGCGGCCTTTTGGCTTTGAGGGTTGTTGTTGCGATTCTGCGATTGTTGAGGCGCCCTCTGGTGTTAGCTGCTGTGGCTTGTTGCGGTGTGCTTGGCACCTCAAACACTTGATATCACATCTAGTCACAATTTTGCCTTGTGTTTTCGCCGCCTACCCCTAGGGTACAGTCTCTGGTTCGTGGGACACTGAGTTTGGCTACTTGGCCGCCTTTCAGCCTTCTTCTTTTGAGGAGTCGCTCGCTCGCTCTCCCGCACCTTCAGGTCTTCCATGTCGTTTGGGCCGTGCCGTGTGCCCATGCTTCAGGACTGTCACTGTCGGCTTGTTTATGGCAGTTCAGATGAATTCGCTCGCTTGACCGGGTCCCGGCATTCTCATAGCGCTTTGTTTCCTGAACCTCTTTACAAAGTTTTCAAACCGTTCCGCCATTCTTTTTGTTTTTCTCGACAGCGTGCCGATCGAAAAACATGGTGTCATCATCAAAGAAATTGGTTAAGAAATCATCCTCCATGTCGTCCCAGCGCATTGATGCTTCCAGGCTTGAGACGGCGGTACCAATCGAAGGCAGGCGGCTCCGCGAAGAGTGGCGCGACGATGAGCCGCACCATGAGGGGCTCATTTTCCGGAAATAATTCGCTAAATGAGATGAAGTAGATTAAATGATTGGGTAGGGGAACCCTTTCCCATCAAACGGCGTAAAGTTAATCAGATTAAAGCTTTGCCGGTATGGGATCGATTCCACTCCTTTGGATAGGGGCAGGGTATACTGATGCCTTTTTACGCTCCTCGAGCCTCATGCAGTGCATTGATTTGCTCTCTAGATTTTCATCTTTGTCCTCATCGGTTTCTGACTTCGAGTTGGCTCGGGAGAAGGTGCATGGTCGCTCTTCGGGCGCGCATCGTCTGCGGGGACACCCATTGAGTCGTTGTTGACGGGGAGGGATATTAGTGTTATCTGCTTCGTTCAATCTCCTTTGTTGGGAGCCGTTAGGCTCTCCTTGGTGGACTGTCAGCGCCGCGATTTGTTGGTCGTGGCATCTCCGCATCGCTGCATGGTCATCTCATTGATTGAAAGCTTCTTTCTGGCCGAGCGAGGGCATCTGCAAGCATGTTTGACATCTGTTCAGCATGATCTTAGCGATTGCGTAACGGTTGGCCGCACTTGAGAGCCGTGTCTCCGATGCGATGGGCGGGAGGCAGTATCTTGAATGCAGCATCTGATTCTTCTTCTAGGAAAGTCCCTTTTGCACTCTATGGAACTTCTTTTGGCTTCTGATGGTTCCGGACGCGAACCATCGTCATGCGGCATGCGGGTGCCTCGGCAAGCCTGATCCAGTTGAGCGAGGTGTTGATCCGCCCTCTGCCGGTCATGTTGACTGACACTTTCGGGTATTCATCCTCTGGCGGAGCGATTCCTCTTCTTGTGAAGCGCTTTGGTTTGGAGAGTCTCTGCAAACCGAGATACATGCAGGATCCAGAGTCGCCACTGGGCCTTGTCGAACATTATCAAGGCGGTACTGTCGCGATGTTGTTGTTCTCAGACCGCCAACAAGTAATCTCGTGTTCGAGAGACTCTCAAACGCAAAGCGTTTCCAGCAAGAAGAAATCGGCTCCGGCGCAAGAGATGAATACCGAAAGTGTCAGTCAAGCATGACCGGCAGAGGGGGATGCAACCACCTCGTTGCAACTTGGTGCAGCTCTGGCCGAGGCATCGATGCATGCCATGGTTGCGGTCGGGACAGCCAATCAGACGAAAGAATTTTCCAAGAGTGAAAAGGGACTTTCCCGCTAGAAGAAGAATGGAGCTGCTGATTCAGATACCTGGCTCGCGGCCATCGCATGCGGATGACACGGCTTCAAGTGGGGCCAACCGTACGAATCGCTAATGATCAGTGCGTGAACAGATGTCAAAGATGCTTGTTTAAGATGCGGCGCTGGCTCGGCAGAAAGAAGCTTCAAGTTCGCAGATGGAGATGACCATCGGCAGCGGATGGCGGGAGATGCACGAGCCCCGAACAAATCGGCGGCGCTGACAGTCCACGCAAGGCGCGCCTAATGGCCCAAACAAGAGGGCATGAACGGGAAGCAGATAACATGACTACTCGCTCCGCAAACAACGACATGGGGGTGGTCCGCAAGACGATGGCGGCGAAGAGACATGTCACCTCTTCCCGAGGCCCACTCGAAGGGCAGAACGAGTGAGGACAAAAGAATGAAGATCTAGAGAGGCAAAATCAATGCACTGATGAGTGCTCAGGAGGTAAAAGGTCAGGGTATAGCGCTGGCCCTATCGGCAAGGAGTGGAATCGATCCGCATATCGCGGGAAAGTTTAATCGTGATTAGCTTTTTAGCCGTTTTGATGGGACAGGGTTCCCTACCCAACATTTTAATCTAACTTCAAGTCTGCATTTAGGAATTATTTCCGGAAATGAGGCCGCTCATGGTGCGGTCATTATCGTCGGGCACTTCGCGGAGGGCTGCCTTCGATTGGTACCCTGCCGTCTGCAAGGCCTGGAAGCATCAATGGTGCTTGGGACGAATGGAGGTATGTTCTTAACCAATTTCTTGATGATGGAACGCGAGGTTTCGATGCGGGGCAGCGCTGTCCGTGAAAAACAAAGTAATGGGAGAAAGGTTGAAAATTTGTAAAGACGTTCGGAAGCAAGCCTATGAATTGCGGGACCCGGTCAGCGAGGAATTCATCGGCTGCGAAACTTGGCCATAAGCACCCTGACATTGGAATCCTTGAAGCCATGGGCACTGGCACCGCAACGGACATGGAAGGACGCTGAAAGGTGCGGGGAGAGCGAGCGAGCGACATCCTCAAAAAGGAAGAGGCTGAAAGGGGGGCCAAGTAGCAAACAGTGTCCAGCAACAGAAGAACTTTTTACCCTAGGGTTAAGGGGAGAAACACAAGCAAATGCTGTAAGTGTGAATCAAGTGTTTTGAGGTGCAAGGCACAGGCCGCAACAGCCAGCAGGCGACAGAGGGCGCTCAACAATCGAGATGGGCAAGACGCAACCGCCAAAGGCAAAAGGCGCGGAGGGCCGAGGTCCAAAGACTTTACTCATTCAAGAGGAGCGAAATCCGGGTATGCTTCAAATTTCGTTCAGAAGCAACAAGATCAAGTTCCACCGATGCAGGATGCAAGAAGATGCAAGAGGGGTCACGATCGAAGTACTGTGGATTCGCACAAGAGCGGTGGCACCACGCCGCACCAAGATGCTTATGGGCTCTTAAGGAAAGATGCCAGGCTCTCATCGACGTCGAGTCATCACAATGAAGAGCCAAGGAGACGAAAGTGGGTGCGAACGCGGTCAGATGCGGGCTTCGGCTGCCTTTCGTGAGCCAGTTCCAGCTTGAGGCCGGTGATCAAAAGCAGCGGTGAAGTAGGTGAATGATGATCTACGCACAGCGCCAGAAAGGGCTCGTGGGACACACCACCCGCAAATGGTGAGATTCTGTGGGTTGCATCCCGGACTTGATCAAGATGAGGCGTAATGGACGGATGCATTCATCAAAAGCAGTCAAAAAGGAAAGGGGAGATTCTTGGTTATGGGGTGTCCGTCTATTCCAGGAAGAGCGATGAAATTCCTGGCCTTCCCCACTTTTCCGGATGAAGGCAAGAAACAATTCGCCACTCGGAGGGCGGGAGATTACCACTACAAGTACGCGCCGACGGGCTTCGAGCAACTAGGTACGCAACACGTCTCCGTCCAAACATTGGAGAATTGGGGGAATAGCAGCAATCGCCTCCAACGCCTATAGACATCGGAAAAGAGTCAACAGAAGGAGAGGAAAGAGGCCTTTACGCCAGGAGAACAAAACACCGAGGCAGTCTCGATTCAATCATTCCGATTGGAAGCGAACAATCCGGTGAATTACGAGCTCTCGCACGCTCATTTCGATATATGGCGGGCAATTAGCGCAATATCCGGCTAGATACAAGCCTTTACGAGTTATTGCCGCTATCGCAAGGATACAAGGAAAGCGCTGCAAGAAGCCTTAAGTGCTGCTGAGGCTTTTCTGACTGCGGATCAAGCTCATCTCAGAAGAGCCAGAGCTGTCAGTTCAAGCAATGGCAGCTGTGCGGCGGAAACACTTCCCTGGCCTCTCCTTCACTAAGAAGATAGAGACGAAGATTATAGGGCATGACGACCGTTGTACTTTACCGGTGCTACATTGGTCCAGCGTTGTCAACCGGCCGGATCCCAGTCGATCCGGGTTCCGCTGTTTAGCATCGATGCATTCCGATTGATGATCATCTGGCGGAATCGCCGACTAGCAAATAGCATCGCACTGGGCACTACGATTTATGGATTCCACACCAGGCGCGTCTAGGCCTTGGGAGATCGAGTTAAGTGCCAGATTTTTGGGGATTGAAGTCGGAGGTCACTTGTTATGTGATTGACCGCGGAAACTATCCTATAATTACTGTTGGTCGAGCCTTGGATCCAGAGTAACCTTATAGTCCGTCAAACGTCTACATCAGTGTCTCACAATTGTAGAGCTAAAAAAAAAAAAATAAAAAAAAAACAATGAGTCAAGACGGTGGTCCGCGGATAAGCAACCGTTTAAGGGATTGGAGAATTATTCAGCGTGCGATTCGCCTATTATACGGCGGCTTGAATCCGATACTGAAACCATGGCGCCAAGGAACGACAGCGCCGGATTGAAGCTGATCCGAACCGGCTTGATTATGATGGTGGTTTTGTTCTTATGAGCATTGTACCGCATTGTAATCAATCTTACGATGATCGATGCATCGGGGAGAATAGTTGTAATCTGGCAACTTGCAAAAGACTTCAATAAACGATGATTTAGAGTATTTGAGTGTGTTGGATGACGTCAACTGAAAGGAGCTTTGTGATAAATCCTGACTAGCATATGCCTCTTCAGTGCATTTTTGTCTGATGAAAAACAGTACCGATCGCATGCGGAGCAACGCTTGTAATCCCGCGGAAATGAGTGGAAAAGAAGTTCGTCTACGGCCAGAATAAGAAGATCGCGACACCCGATCACTCTTAGAGGAAGAGAGACGAAGATAGACCTGCTCCTCATCTTTCAGATATCGATGCAAGAGCGCGCGGATATGTGGAAAGTATGGTATGACCTTCACACTGGGAAAGCGTTTTTCTTTGGTCGAGCCAGTTCGCAGCCTCGATGGCTCTATTGTAGCCGAAGGGAAACCCGACGACACTTATCGCTATACCAAAAGAGGTTCGGCTACGTCTGCCTCGTCTGACGACGAATGTTGCTGGCAAATCATTGATAGATCGCTAACAAGGCTAGAAACGGGTACTATCCGACCCTCTTCGGGCTGGGGGTTCGCGGACAGCTGGAGGCCTTGGCGGACGTTCAAGGTTGATGTCTTAATATGGGTCACGGTCGGACTCAGCCGCAGATAGAGGAAGGACGCCCAGATGGCAACATGGGCAGATGCCTTGGGTTTCAGCACCTAATAATGCAGTATGGTGATAGGATTCGAGGCAAGAGAGAGCCTCTACCGAAGATTCAAGTAGCTCCAGGTGAATATGGGAAACTGAGGAAAATCCTAACCGATAATTCCATTAGGCGATAGTCTTGACTACCCGAATGAGAAGAAGAGTTTTAATCTCTCTTATGCAATGGAGTAAATGAAAGGGTGCAATATTATCTGCATAAAGATCAAATGAGATTGTTTCAGCGGGATAATTGTGAAGAAAGCGATTTCGAGTGCCCTTACTCGGGAGGACGGTATACGCATCACATAAATCATCGTGATATACATTATACCGACCTATAAGGTGTAAGGCAACACGAGATGCGGCCAATTACGCCGAGGACTCGAATTGGCTAAGGCAAAACAAGTCGAAACTTAACGCCTCGGCTGGAGGGGTATCGGTTCTTCCGTCTATGCACCGCGAGAGTCAATCGCGGGTATAGGATAAAGATTCTCACGGCCGGGCCGAAACAGGAGGTCATCTGGAGAAATGTCGGTAGGAGCTCCTCCACGCCATGCTGCGAGGCTAAGGGTGAGTCCCGGCGAAGGTCGCAGACCCGACGGGGAGACATCGGAATCTGCAAGTGAAAAGCAGTACATCAGGTAGATATATATACACGAAATATCTGGAAAGAAAGGAGTTAAGTATTGGACTCGATATCCTAATAACAAATAGGATTTTCGTAGTAAAAGTCTAATTTAAACTGTGAATTTCGTGAGCAGGCGAAACGATTAATCGTCATTATCGCGGTGATTTTTGGGTGAAGATACGAAATAACCTCGTGGTCATGTGGGGCAATTCAGGTTCAAGTACACGTATGCGCTTGGGTCATGTCATCATACCTGATCTTCTACATCCCGGTAGCGCTAAATTTGACAAAATTTTGCAAATAAGGCCCTTTTGCAGAATTGGACAATTTACATAAAAGTCCTCCACGAACTTTTGGGGTTTTGGCATCACATGCCTTTTACCGAAAAATTCGATCAGGGATTTCGGGGTTTTAGCTTGGTGTAGGCTCGCAGCCCCAATTTGTGCTTGTTTGCACTAACGCCTCTAAAAACATTTAGGGAATTGTTTTGGCAAATAACCCCTCAACATCCTTAGCCCATTGCACAAAGCACCACATTTTTTGGAGCATGAACCCAAACTCAAATTTGGCAGTCCGATATTTGCATTAAAAAAAAAAAAAACCCTAAATTTCAGAGCACGAATTTTGCAAATAAACTATAGTTTCGGTTTTTTTGGCAATAAACCCAAAGCGCTTATTGTCGTACACAACCCCTATCTATTGGAATAATGTAGCATCTTGCAGAAAGTAGGGGATCGGGAGAGAACTTACCAAATGCAGTGGGTTTCCTCGAGCTCGAAAGGGAGGCTAAGACTTTCCGTTTGAAAGAGGAGACAAATGCGGGAATTTGGGTACCACCAAATCGCTTTCCTTGTGATTGATAGGTTCTTATGAAGGAAGTATGCTTGAGATGGAAGATGAACAAGACGACAAAAATGAGGAGAGCGGGTTTTGAGAGAGGAATTCGGTTTTGGGGGGAACTTTTCTCTCTCGATTAAAAAGGAGGAGGGGAATGTACAAGTGGACAAAAAGACGAAAAAAAGGAGGGGACTCAATAGAGAACCGAGAACGCGCTAGGGGTGTCTCGGCAAACCGAAGACACCAAAGGGTGTTGCGGCATTGGGAGACACCATGGGTCGTCGCTATGTGCGAGGCACCGGGGTGTTTCACGCGGGTTTGTCCTACCAGTGTTGCCATCTGCCCGCGGCAGGCGTTTAAGCCGCCGAAGATTTTGTCGTGCCCCCTGTTCATTCTCATCGGGGAGATTGGAGGATACGGTTTGAATTCACACATAACGATCGGCGATTCGAAACGGTGCCTAAGGCGGACGCGCGGTCAACGCGTAGGCCTAGGTCAACGCCGGACAGACGCGTTGCGACAGAAAGTCAACACGTGCGACGAAAGTCAACCTGACGACTCAAATCAACGCCATGCGGTTCACCCTAAGGTAGACGCCGGTCAACGCGTAATCCTTGGTCACGCGGAGGATTAAGCATGGCGTTGCGTCAAAGTGCAACACGTGGGCGACGAAGTGCAACGCGTGAGGACAAAAGGCAACCCAAGCGGTTTAAACCCTAAGCGGAACGGCGGTCAACGCGTACCTTAGTAAGTCTTCAGCGCGTTGGGCCGTGACGACGAAAGTCAACACGTGACGACAGAAAGTCAACCCATGCGGTTCAACTAAGGCGGACGCCGGTCAACGGCGTAACCTGGTAACGCGGACAGCGCGTTGCGTCAAAAGTGCAGACGTGAGGGGAAGAAAGTCAACACGTGAGCAAAAGCAACCTACGCGGTTCAAAACCTAAGGTGGACGCGGTACGCGAAACCTTAGGTTAAAGCGGGACAGCGGGTTGCGACAAAAGTCACGTGACGACGAAAGTCACTACGTGCGATCAATAAAAAAGAAGCGCAACAGCGTTCTAACGCCTAAGGCGGACGCCGGTCACGGCATAAAAACTTAGGTCACGTATTCAGGGCGTTGCACGTGACGACGAAAGTCACACGTGACGACAAGTCAACCTATGGGCGGTTCGAGAACGCTAAGGCGGATCGCGGGTCAGCGCGTAACCTGGGTCAACGGCCGGACAGCGGTTGCGTCAAAAGTCAACACGTGGCGCGAAGTCAATCACGTTGAGACAAAAGCACCTGACGCGGTCAAAACCCTAAGGTGGACGCCCGGCAACGCGAAACAACTTAGGTCAACGCCGACAGTGCCGTTTCGCGACAAAAGTCTAACACGTGACGAAGAAAGTCAACAGTTGGGCGACAGAAGCAACTATAGGGCGGTTCAAAACCTAAGGTGGAGACGGCCGGTCAGGGGCGTACCTTGGGTCAACGCCGGGCAGCGGTTGCGCAGAAGCAGCAGCGTGACGACGAAAGCTCACACGTGGCGACGGAGTCAACTCGGCATGCGGGTTCGCAAAAACCGCTAAGGCGGTACGCGGTCAACGGTAACCTTGGGTCAAAACGGACAGCGGCGTTGGCGACAAAGTCAACACGTGGCGACGAAAAGTCAACGGTGAGACAAAAGCAGCGAAGCGGTGTCTAACGGCGCTAAGGCGGACGCGGTGAACGCGCTAACTTAGGTCAAGTGCATTCAGCGCGTTGCAACAAAAAGTCACACGTGACGACGAAAGTCAACACGTGACGACAAAAGTCAACCCACGGTTCAAACGGGCTAAGGTGGAGCGCAGGTCAACGCGTAAGCTTAGGTCAACGCGCGACAGACGGCGTTGATGTAAAAGTCAACAGGTGACGACGAAAGTCAAACGGCGACGACAAAAGTCAATCCAAGCGTTCTAATACCCTAAGAGCGGACGCGTCAAGCGTAACCTTAGGTCACGTCATTTCAGGCGTTCGCACAAAAGTCAACACGTGACGACGAAAGTACACGTGCGAACAAAAGTTCAACCCTCGCGGTTCAAACCCTAGGTAGACGTCGTATACGCGGGTTTTACCTTAGGTCAACGCGGACAGCGCGTTGCGTCAAAAGTCACACGTGACGACGAAAGTCAACAAGTGACGACAAAATGTCACGCCGGCGGTTCAAAACCCTAAGGTGACGCGGTCAACCCGTAACCTTAGGTCAACGTCATTTTTAGCGGCGTGCAACAAAAAGTCAACCGAAAACCAAGTCAACAGATAGTGAAGGGGCAGCAGTTCAAAAGTTAACTCAGAGCAGAGCCAACTCAACTCACCCGTGTGACTCAAGACTCCGAGACGCCAGGCGATAAACGGAGCGCGGAACAACTTCGTTATTCGACAAGCACCGATAACCGAGATCGAAGGAGCCGAGAGTTGGCAAACACCGGTCCCTTAAGCGACTGCAAGGTTGGACAATCATTCCAAAGTTTCCGGTCTCTCTATAAAAGAAACGAGTGCGAAACATTTGGAGGGGTAATGTGTAGGCATCGAAATTGCCGATAGGTCCCCAATCACGCTCGGTGTTTAACGATCGACGATCGCGACGCACCAGTTTACAGAGCTAAATGACACCGGTGAGCACCCTGAAGCGACCGACGGACTACGTGACGACAGATGTGAATCGGGGATACGGGTTGACC
>NC_033795.1:72814936-72838003 GCF_001876935.1 Asparagus officinalis | reverse complement strand
GATCTTAATGATCGTTTTGTTGAAAGCCTCAGCTAGTCCGTTTGCGGCGGGATAATAAGCTGTTGACGAAACATCTTGAATCTTTAACTTATCACAAAACCTGACAAAAGCGTTCCTTATGAACTGCGGACCGTTATCATGAATGATCCGTCTTGGCACGCCGTGTCGGTATATGACATGATGTTTGATGAAATTGATGACATTGTTCGTCTTCACTTCTTTAAGCGAAATTGCTTCAGCCCACTTCGAGAAGCAATCTGTGACTGCGAGGATGAATCGATCACCTTTGACTGAAGGGGGGAAAATAGGACCGACAATGTCCATACCCCATGTCTCGAACGGCCATGACGTGGTTGACGTGTGCAACTGCTCTGGCGGTTGATGCATATAATTCGCATGTATCTGACAAGCGTGACACTCTCGTGCGTGTTATTGCATCTCGAACCATCGTTGGCCAGAAATATCTCATTCTCCTGATGCGATCATACAGTTTGGGACCAGGCTGATGCGCACCACATTCTCCTTTGTGTGCTTCCTTAAGAACTTCTTCTGCTTCTTTGTTCGAAAGGCATCGGAGTAATAAACCATCGTACCCTCTACGGTATAACGTATGGGTTTCGGCATTATAGAAGAATCTTGGTGCTCTTCGGCGGATTGATTCTCTTTCTTTTACATCCTCTGGCAAAATACCGTATTGGACGTAGTCGATGATAGGGAAGCGCCAATCTCGGGACTCAGACCCAATTTGAGTTGAATTCACCTCTTTGGCACTCATATTTCTATCATCTTCCTGTTCAATCTCCATGCCGTATATGGGTATGCAGAGTTGATGCGTCCTCACCGTGACCAAGAGCTCAGTTTCGGGAGGCTGCGCAAGCGATACCGCTAGTGCTGCCAGTGCATCCGCATAAGCGTTCTGGAGACGAGGGATATATTTAATGAAGAATTCTTCAAAAGATTCTGCCATTTTGATGGCCTCCTGGTGGTATGGGATCAGGTCCTGGTTCCTGACTTCATACTCTCCCCGGACTTGGTTGACTATCAATTGAGAATCCCCAAAAGCTTCGAGATATTCGACCCCCAGCTCCTTGGCGAAACTGAGTCCAATGAGAAGCGTGTTGTACTCGGCTACGTTATTGGAGCACGGATTAGTCAGCGAATAAGCTCGAGGCATCACATGCTTTCCCGGGGAGATTAAGACAACTCCAACCCGCATCATCCCAGATGAATGATACTCCTTTCTTGTTCAGCTTAGAGAACGGTTGGCACTTCCCAGAAAGATTTGAGATGAAACGCCGGATATAAGCTAAACGCCCTTGCAATCCTCTGAGTTCTCTCAGATTCCTCGGGGGCTGCAATTCATGTATCGCCTTCACCTTATCAGGATCGATATGTATACCCTTAGTGGTGACGACGAACCCAAGAAATTTTCCGCTGGACATTCCAAGAAATGATTTAGTGGGGTTCATCTTCAACTGATGACTCCTCATGAGATCGAACATTGTCTTCAAATCCTTGATGTGATCTTCCTTGTTGCGGCTTTTCACAACCAAATCATCAACGTAACATTCGACTGTTTTCCTGAGATGTTCTTGGAAAATCTTAGTCATCGCTCGCTGGTATGTGGCACCGGCATTCTTCAGGCCGAAAGGCATCACCGTATAACAGAAAACACCGAGGGATGTTCTAAACGCCGTATGCTTCTCATCCTCTGGATGCATCTTGATCTGGTTATATCCCGAAAATCCATCCATGAAGGACATCCTCTCAAATCCACATGTATTGTCGATAATGACATCTGTGATTGGGAGAGGAAAGTCGTCTTTCGGACATGCCGTGTTCAGGTCCCTGAAGTCAATACAGATTCTGATTTTGCCATTCTTCTTCATGACGGGAACGATGTTGGCTAACCAGTCTGGATGTTGTTCCTCTCGGATAAATCCTGATTCGATCAATTTCTTAATCTCTGCTTCGATGGCTTCCATTATCTGCGGACGAAACCGTCTTTGCTGTTGCTTGACAGGTTTGGCATCCGGCTTGATATCGAGGCGGTGCATTGCCACATTGGGGTCGAGCCCTGGCATATCCTCGTAGTTCCAAGCGAAGACGTCAATATACTCCCTGATGAGAGCAATTAACTCCTCCTTCTCATTTGAGGGAAGACTATCGCTGATGAATATCGGCTTTGGGTTGGCCTCGTCGCCCATGTTAACTTGGACTATTTTTTCCTCAGTGGGGGGTTCTCTCTGTTCGAACCTGTCACCATACTGCATATTCAGATGATGAACCCACGGGTCTTCCCATGTTGGCATTTGATCATCGTCCTCCATTGTAGACGGATCAGCTGTAGCCATGTTTACCATTAGGGCTTTGAATACCTCCCCTAGACTTGTGTCGGAAGAATCAGAAGAGTAGCCGTTCTTTGTTTTGTTAGCAATTTGATCGATGATCTTCCAACCACATTCCTCATCGGACGAAGAAACATAGCCTAAGCCTCGCCCGTATTTATAATAATCCTCGGGTTTCCGTTTTGGTACATATACCGCTTTGGCTGGATTACGAGGACCTCGATTGAAGTATAGACCTTCTCCGAGTGTGAAATCGTACCCCTGCTTTTCCATGAGCTTGCGCGCTTCCGGACTATACTTAGATAAATGCCGACCAGGTTTGTCATCATCTTCATCTTCACTTAAGAAATGATCTGGTAACGGGGAGCTTTTTCCTTTACCGTAGATCATTTCTTTTGCACCTCCTATCTTGTTCGGGATGATCATGGTTGTTCCGAAAGAATGCTGGAGGCGTTCCTTTGTTACATAGGACGACCGAAGAGGCATGTACAAGTCAGGATTATTATACAATTCTGTTATCACATCATCAAGAAACAGGGAGTACTCTAAATCATTATTTATTTTATTAGTGGCAAGTTGCCAATTACAACTGCCCTCTGACGTTTGATCATCGTCAAGGTTGATTACAAAGGGTACAATGTCATTTAGAACATAACCACCATTGTAACCAAATCCGGCTTCGGTATCAGCTTCTTCTCCGCTGTCCGTGCCATGGGCCGATGATTCAGTATCGGATTCGTTACCATAAAGGAGAGAATCAGTGAAATAATTCTCATACCCTTTAAATGGTTGCTTATCCGCGACCACCGTTCTAACCCTATTATCAGTGTCGACATATTTCAAACACTGATGGAGAGTTGAGGGAATTATAACATTACTATGGATCCAAGGCCGACCCAATAGTAAGTTATATGAAGTTTCAGCATCAATCACATAACATGTGACTTCTGTCTTCAAATCTCCCATTTGACACTTTATCCGGATTTTACCTAAAGGCCTTGACCCGCTGGTATTGAATCCATAAATGACTGTGCCTGTAGACGCCAATTTGCTGACTGGAATGCCAAGACTGATCGTGGTTCGAATTCTTCGTCTGCATGTCCTCTTTGGTGAAGGTAATGCAGGGAAGGTTTTTAGTCGCTATGTTGCACTGTTGACCCAGCGGTTCTGGCTGTTCAGGCACCGGCTTGATTTGAGTCAGAAACACCTCTGAATTGGCCAATGCTTCTTGCAAAGCCTCCCTAGTTTCCTTGGACAGCCGCAGCAATTCATACAGCGTTATCCGTGCTGGAATGTTGGCTAGTTGAGCCATTATATCGAAGACTTGCGGAGTCTTCGAGCTTTCCGGTTTGTCTTTTCCAATCGGGCGACTGAAACGAGACTGCTTCGGATTCTGAACTTCCTGGGGATTCTTCTCTTTCGGTTTATTCACCGGCTGTCGTCGAGCCTCTTCGCCCGGTGTAGGACTTGTGATCACCCCCATCTCTGTGAGAGTTTTGGCTGGTCCCCGTTTGTTCACCCCCTGCTCACTAGGTGGCGGATAGTTGTAGTGATACTGATTTCCGCTCCTAGTGGCGAAGACTTCTTGTTCTTCTTCAGAGAGCGGGAAAGCTATGATTCTTTCGTCATCTTCTCCTGGGATAGCAGAGACTCCGCAGCAAGACTTTCCTTTCCCTTTGGACTTCTTCTTGGATGACGACCCGGCCCATTGTTCATCTTCAATCAGGTCGGGGTGAACCCAGAGGATTTCGGCGTTTGGAGCTGTATGTGGCACAAGTCCTTTTTGGCGCTGTCCATGCGGGTCGTCGTTTACTGTCTTCATTCCCACTTTGGTGATGTGTTTTGGTTCAAACCACGCTGTGGGCACTGATCCAAAGCTGATTGAAACCGCGTTTGCTCCAACGTTCTTGGACGGCTTCGGGGTTATGATGCCTACATCAATTAGCGCCTGGATCTTGTCCTTGAGGTGGTAGCACGACTTCGTAGGGTGATGGACCGCTCTGTAGTATGCACAATACCTCTGATCCGTCACTTTGTTAGACCCTTCTTGATCCACAATCGCTGGCAGCTGAATTTTGTTGTTCTCCAAAAGGTACTTAAAGATGCCGGGAACTTCGTCATCTTTGAAGGAGTACACCTTGGGAAACCTCGGCTCTGAAGATTTCTGCTTCTGAGGCCGTTGTTGCCATTGCCCCCGAGCTTGTTGTGGTGCTTGTTGCTGCTGTTGCTGTTGCTGTTGCTGAGGTTGCAATTGAAAGGTTTGATTAGCATCAACTGCATTTGCGTGTGCCTTACCTTTCCCCCGTGGGACGAAATTCTGTTGTGGAGCATTCGTCGCCTGTTGGCCTCTCTCCGCCTTCTTCCTTCTTAGGAATCGCTCGGCTTGCTCTCCTCGGACCTTTAGATCCTTCCATGTCTTGGACGGCGCTGTCCCCATCGCTTCCAACACGTCCAGTGCGAGGTTGTTGTGGCAAGTCTGGAGGATGAATTCCTCGGTGATCGGGTCCCGACAGTTCATCGCCTTGTTCCGGAACCTCTTGACGAAGGTGTCCACCAATTCTCCGTCTTTCTGCTTCTCGTCCAGCAACGATCCGGTCGTCGTCGAAGAAGTTGGCCAGGAACTTGGTCTCCATGTCATCCCAGCTGTTTACGCTGCCTGGCTTGAGGCGGCGATACCAATCGAAGGCGGCTCCGCGAAGAGTGCCGACGAATGACCGCACCATCAGAGGCTCATTACCAGAGATCACCCCCAAGTGCGATTTGAAGTAAATCAAATGCTGGGTAGGTGAACCCATCCCATTAAACGGCGTGAAGTTAATTAGGTTGAACTTCGCCGGATATGGGATTGATTCCCACTCTCTTGGGTATGGGCAAGGAATGCCTGTTTTCTTCGTCTCTTGAGCGGAAATCAATGTATTGATTTTGCTCTCGAGATTTTTAATTTTCAGATTTTCATCTGTGTTTTCACTAGCATTCTCGTTACCACCCCCTGCATTGACGGGAGGATTATTGGTATTACGAGCTTCATTCGTATCCTCGTCTTCCAAATTAACCGGGTTACGACGAATTGGCTCGCCTTGCTGGTTCGTCAATGCTTGGATTTGCTGGTCATGCATTTCTCTCATGTTTTGCATGGCCATCTGCATTTCAAACCTGAAAGTTTCATGTTGCTTAGCCAAGGCGTCCTCAAGCATTTTGGCCACTTGCTCCGCACTTATCATGAGTGCCTCACGGCCACTTGCTCCGCACTTATCATGAGTGCCTCACGGGGTTGTCCCTCGCTGGACACCGTATTATCTGATGTAACCGCGGAGCCAACATCAGATTCTTCATCCTCTAAAGGGAGTCTTGTTCGAACCCTACCATAGGTTGCTCGCTTGATAGTTCCAGACTGTAGACGGGTTCTAGGCCGGGATGCTTTCAGAATCGATTCGAGATTGTCTCGCGCCGACGTCCCTCTGCTGGTCATGTTGGTGGTGACCCTCGGAAATTCTCCGTCTTCAATCATCCTTCTTCTTCGTTGAAAACGCCTAGGCCTGGGTTTTGGCGTCTCCGCACTGAGTCTTTCAAAAACTAAAACTCTTTTGGGGACCGCCTTGATGCAGCTGCATTCAGACAATATTGCCCGAATGAGTTCGGAACAGGGGCATTGAATTTCCTGTTCTCGGGGACTCCTCTTCCTGGTTCTATTCGTACCCCCAGCACAATAGTACAACTCGTCATTTTGACAGTCGGAGTAACCTATCGTGTGCGGGCACGACTTCTCAGGTATAACACTATCACTATCAGATGATAACGTTTCCATCTGAGGTTGGATCGCCTTCTTTGGGCTTTCAAAAGTTACACGCCTTGAAACGTGCCTTTGTGGGTGCGAGTCTTCAGTGTGCTCTTGGACTTCGATGCGCAAGTTGGTGTGCGCAGTTGCCTTGAGCTCTTTGTCATGTTGGAGGTGACGGCGACCCCCAGCATGTTGCGTCGTCCGGGGCTTTTTCATCGGGCCCAAACGATCTTGAACAGGAGCTTTACCTCTCTCGTCGGGAATCAGACCGAGGCACTCCAAAACTGGCTTCCTCCTTCGGGATGATTCTGCATGATCTCCCGGAGTAGCCATAGGAATTAACGGCGACTTTGGTTGATTCGCCGGAGTTTGACCTTGCTTAGAAGGCTGCGATGGTTGCTTTTTGGCCTGAGTCGCCGCTTCAGACTTCGGCTTCCAGACTTGGCGGGTTGGTGGTGGCTTCTTCGTCACCTCCTTTTGCAGTCTTCTACGGACTTCCTGGACTTTAGCCCATGCCTGTGCTGACATCGCACGGCGCTTGCGGATACGTTCCTCAAGCGTCGAACGGTTCCGTTTGACGCAGACCCATTCATTCTTTGGCGGCTTGGAGGAGTCGCCGTTCGTTGGTGGTTGAGGCTGTTTGCCTCTTCTGCTCTTCAGATCCGCGTTGTAGCGGAATCCGTCTGTAGACTCCATCGCCTTGGCGAGTTGCTGCGCAAGGCGTTGACGACGCCTCTGGCGGGCTCTCTTTGAGAGAGTCACAACACCTTCAACAGTGGAGGCGTTGGCGGGAGTTGGGTTGACCTGGTTGGAGGTCGGCAGAACTTCACCCGACGCGACTTTGGCGTCAGCTGGGGTGAGAGCTTCGTTGGCTTTCCGAGCTTCTTCGAACCAACGAACTTTTCTCCTGGAGGAGAACTTCTTGGACTTGCGGGGGGAGGTAGATCCGGACGAGGACACATACTCCTCGAACTTGGCTTGGTCGAACTCATACTCGACCTCCTCCACGACCGGGATTGAGATCCGCGGCTGCGACGTGACGATCTCGGCAGCGAGATCGGCGGCTCCCACTGTGGTCGCCAGATTGTTCGCGGGGAAAATCGTTTTCTTCATTGATGTCATTGTGATCTCAAAATAACAACTTTTTGTGGTTACAAAAGATCCGGTCTTTTTTAGATCCGGTTACAACGAAATCAAAAAAAAAAAAGAAAATAAAGAAAAATTACAACTTTCTCCTTGTGAACAAATCGCGAGCTCCTGTTTTGCGGTCACTCGCTTTTGTGGGTTCTTTGCCAACGCCGGGGTTAATCCGTGGACCACCGCGCGATCTAGATCCGGTCGGATCTACACGATTTGACGGGTATTATTCCACGAAGGGAATAATAGCCGGGAGGGATTAGTTCACTAAGGAAATAATCGCTCGGATCTCGGGATCTAAGACCAAGCTTAGATCCGGAGTGTGATCTCGTGTAGATCTCAGATCTGTTCAAGGTGGCTCGGCCACCGAGCCACCTTGGTGGCTCGGTGAGCCGCCTCGATGACTTGGTTTCCGAGCCTCTTTTCGGGTGTTCGCCGCGTCGTCCGTCATCCGGTTTCACGGTTCCGTCTGTGATTTGGTTGATTCAGACTTGACTCGTTGACCTGATTTGGCAGTAAGTCGGATTCCTGATTTGGCAGTAACCCCACTTTTGAGTTCGAGTCCGAAACCGATCTTGATTCGGTCGTGATTCATCCGAGTCCGCTCTTGTTTGGATGACTCGTTGACTCCCCGAACCGTTGGCTTGATTCCTCACGCAAATGGATGCATTCCGTTGCTTGCGTGCGATCCGTCGATCTCGTCGCCTCGTTGGTTTGTCGGTTTGTGCCGAGCTGTGCTAAGGGACCTATAAGCAATTTTATATGCCTACACACCGCGCGATCTAGATCCGGTTGGATCTACACGATTTGACGGGTATTATTTCGCGAAGGAAATAATAGCCGGGGGGGATTAATTCACCAAGGAAATAATCCAAATCTCGGGATCAAAGGCCAAGCTTTGATCCGGAGTATGATCTCGTGTAGATCTCAGATCTGATCTCTCTCTCGAACTACTACCTTTTGTGACGTGGATGCTCGCCGGGAACCAGATCTGAATATTCAAGTCCTCAAGTCTTCAAAACTCTAAGCTCGATTCTCAATTCGGCAGAGTTTCGGCTCTCAAAGTTCCAACCTTTGAACAAATGAACCAAGCCCCCTATTTATAGCCTCTCTTCACTGTGCCCGTGCACAGAACTGGGCCGGCCACCTATAGGTGGCCGGCTCTGGGCCGAGCCACCCATGGGTGTCTCGGCTTTGGCCGAGCCACCTACGTTGTCCGGTTCTGTGCTTCGTTGTTGATCTGGACTTGATTTGGTTGTGCGGTTGATTGGTTCGGGTTCGATTTGTTGACTTGATTCCTGATTTGGCAGTAAATCCGGATCCCGATTAGGCAGTAAATCCGCTTCTGAGTTGGAGTCCGAAACCGATCTTGATTCGATCGTCATTTGTCCGAGTATGCCCTTGGTTGGATGACTCGTTGATTCTTTGACACTTGGCTTGATTCCGAACGCGTATGGATGCATTCTGTCGCTTCTGTGCGATTCGTCGATCTCGTCGCCTCGTTGGTTCGTCGGTTTGTGCCGAGCTATGTTAGGGGACCTATAAGCAATTTTATATGCCTACAGATACCCCCTCCAAAGTATTTCAGTCTCGTTCTTTTATAGAAGAGTCTGGAATACTTTGGATATGATTGTCCCAACCTCAAGTCGGTGTAACGGGACCTTGGAATGGCTTCTGTTCTTGATTCTTTCAATCCTCCAGGCTATTCGGTGCTTTGTCGAATGTCTGTAAGAGTTCCGGTGCTGTATTTATTATCTGACCGTTGTCAGAATTTTAGACTTGAAGTCGATTCCTGATTTTCTAATCTTTAGCTGACCATCGATTGTTGGCGTTGAGTCTTTATTTGCGACGCGTTGTCCGGCGTAGTGTTGTTGAGTTATCCTTAAGAATATTTATAAAAATATTCTCCAGGAACTTCTCAACCAAAAATAGGGAATAGTTTATACTATTATACCTTATTGGAGTATTAAGAAGCAGTTTATACTCGTATACTTTTCGGAGTACTAAGAAGCAGTTTATACTCGTATACTTTTTGGAGTATTAAGAAGCAGTTTATACTCGTATACTTTTCAGAGTACTGATTCTTTCATTGCAACGCATTGATAGGCGTTGACCTTAGGGTTTTGAACGTCGTACGTTGACTTTTTGATCGCAACGCCTTGACTGGCGTTGACCTAGGGTTACGAACGTCGTACGTTGACTTTTTGATCACAACGCCTTGACTGGCGTTGACCTAGGGTTACGCGTTGTCCGGCGTTGACCTTAGGGTTTTGAACGTCGTACGTTGACTTTTTGATTGTAACGCGTTGACTGGCATTGACCTAGAGTTACGCGTTGTCCGGCGTTGACCCTAGGGTTTCGAATGTCGTTGGATGCTCGAGTCACGAGACCAACTAATGAAGCTGATGCGTCAGTGACTCTCGCATTTATTGGATTTTTGGCAAACCCCCAGCCATCAATGGGTTTGATGCGCCTTTACCGACTACCGTTTGAGTCGGGCTAGCATGCGGATTGTTTAAGTCCGTTTCACATGTGACGTTATGCTAAGAGAGTTAACCCTTTTAGTGCTACGATATTGAATACGTAGACTTCGTCTTTCTCCTGTGAAAAGACTAAACAGCAACGTGTATCAGACGTTGACTTATGATTTTTGGCAAATCCTCAGCCCTAAACGGATTTGACATGCTTTTACCGATTACCATTTGAATTGGGCTTACATGCGGATTGTCTTAAGCCCATTCCGCATGTGACGTTGTGCTAAAGGAATGAACTCCCTTAGACTTGATGCTACGACTTCGAATACGTAGACTTCGTCTTTCTCACGGGAATAGACTACCCGGCGACGCGTGTTATGCGTTGACTTTAGGATTTTTGGCTAACCCCCAGCCTTCAACGGATTTGATGTGCCTTTATCGACTACCGTTTGAGTCGGGCTAGCATGCGGATTGTCTAAATCCGTTCCGCATGTAACGTTGTGCTAAGAGAGTGAATTCTCTGAGACTTCGTGCTATGATGTTGAATACATAGGCTTCGCCATTGTTACGGGAATAGGCTACCCAGCAACGTGTTTTAGACGCTGACTTATCCCTACTAGGCTTCGGGATAAAATACCCCAGAATCGAACTCTGGTGTCTTTTTCTTCGGAGAAAGACTAAACCGGCGACGCGTGTTAAGCGTCGGCATATCCTTTCTTAGGATTCAGGATGAAATTCCCCATGCGTGTAAGGCATGGATTTTGGTGTTATTAATAACAACCTGTCACAATGTTGAATATGTGAACGGGTGTTCTTTTTAAACGGTTAAGAATAGGTTTCAGGATAGGATACCCCAGAATCGAACTCTGGTGTCTTTTTCTACGGAGAAAGACTAAACCGGCAACGCGTGTTAGGCGCAAACTTATCCCTGCTTAGGATTCAGGATAAACTTCCTAGTACCTGTGAGGCACAGATTTTGGGAGTTGAAAAAGGTGATGCCTTCTCTTGGGGCAAAGACGAACCCGAAATAGGAGAGGAAGAATTTTATATTTTATCTCCCGACACTGAAGAAAAATTTTATGTTCTGTCTTCAGCTGGAAAGGAGACTCGAGGTGGGATCTCCACCCCCAGAATCCGGAAAGGTGAAACTAAAAGTGGGATCTCCACTCCGAGAATCGAAAAGATTCAGATAACCCTAACTGTCGGAAGGTTTGATTACCGAACTAAAGATGAATTTCTCGTTTATCGAGAGTGAATTGTGGTTTTGGTCCTAACTGTAGGAAGGTTTGACCAAGCAAGAGTTTGAGATGACCCTAACTGTAGGAAGGTTTGATCACTCGATTTGAAAGTGGACCTCTCGTTCATTGGAGGAATCGAGAGGGGATTTTGACTGTGGTCCTAACGGTAAGAAGGTTTGACCAATTGGGAGGTTTGAGACAATCCTAACTATAGGAAGGTTTGATCGCTCGATTTGTGGAACTCTCGTTCATTGGGGGAATCGAGAGGGTTTTTTTTTTGTTTTGGTCCTAACTGTAGAAAGGTTTGACCAATTCCGAATATTATGTCTAGACTCTAACAATGAGAGTGTTGAGTGCACAAACGCGGTGAGAATTTGAATGGGAGTTTCTTATTCATCACCTTACTGTGGTGACCGGATTATCCCTAAGAATACACTATATGGATTTCTTTTGGGAACTTCCCGTTACATGAATCATCCACCCCCAGCTTCCTTTGCAAAACTGGGTATGGTATTGTACTCAGTTGGGTGTCCGGGTTATCCTTAAGAATATCAGGCATGGTATTCTCCAAGAACTTCCCGTGAAAGAAAGGAAACAGTTTAGACTCATATACCTGTTGGAGTATGTAAGGAAGCAGCTTAACCTCATGCACCCGTTGGAGGATTGAGAAGCAGTTTATACTCGTATACTCTTCGGAGTGTTGTTTCGATTTAATTGAGCGATATAACGCCGGCTTCAATCAAGGTTTGGATGCTATTCTTAAGAGCAAAGCACTCCTTGGTGGGATGAACGACCCTCCTGTGGTATGCACAGTACTTTGGGTCCGTAGTGTTGTCAGCTTCCTCCTGATTTGTGATAGGTGGTAGCTTGATCTTGTTGTGTTCATCTTTGAAGGAGTACTCTTTTTGAGGCCTCTGATCCGAAGTCTTCTGCTGTCTCCGGGATTGCTGTTGCGATGTTTGATTAGCATCAACAGCCGCTGTAGGTGTATTGCCCTTACCACGGGAGGCGAAGTTAGAATTCGGAGGCTTAGTTGTTGATTGACCCCTCTCGGCTTTCTGGTGGGATGAACGACCCTCCTGTGGTATGCACAGTACTTTGGGTCCGCAGTGTTGTCAGCTTCCTCCTGATTTGTGATAGGTGGTAGCTTGATCTTGTTATTTTTAAGGAGTGATTCGAAGATGACTGGAACATGTTCATCTTTGAAGGAGTACTCTTTTTGAGGCCTCTGATCCGAAGTCTTCTGCTGTCTCCGGGATTGCTGTTGCGATGTTTGATTAGCATCAACAGCCGCTGCAGGTGTCTTGCCCTTACCACGGGAGGCGAAGTTAGAATTCGGAGGCTTAGTTGTTGATTGACCCCTCTCGGCTTTCTTCCTTCGGAGGAATCGCTCAGCTTGCTCCCCTCGGACCTTCAGATCCTTCCACGTTTTGGACGGTGCTGTCCCCATTGCTTCCAACACGTCCAACGAAAGATTGTTGTGGCAGGTCTGGAGAATGAACTCTTCAGTGATCGGGTCCCGGCAATTCAACGCCTTGTTCCGGAACCTTTTGACGAAGGTGTCGACTAACTCCCCGTTTTTCTGTTTCTCGTCCAGCAACGATCCAATAGATATCTCGGTGTCGTCGTCGAAGAAGTTGGTGAGGAACTTAGTCTCCATATCGTCCCAGCTATTCATGCTACCTGGCTTGAGGCGGCGATACCAATCGAAGGCGGCTCCGCGAAGAGTGCCAACGAAGGACCGCACCATCAGAGGCTCATTGCCGGAGATTACCCCCAAGTGTGATTTGAAGTAAATCAAGTGTTGAGTGGGCGAACCCATCCCATTAAACGGCGTGAAGTTAATTAGGTTGAACTTCGCCGGATATGGGATTGATTCCCACTCTCTTGGGTATGGACAAGGAATGCCTGTTTTCTTCATTTCTTGAGCAGAAATCAACGTGTTGATTTTTCTCTCGAGATTTTTAATCTTCAAGTTTTCACCTGTGTTTTCGTTAGCATTCTCATTACCACCCCCTGCATTGATGGGAGGATTATTGGCGTTATGCGTCTCATTCGCATTTGTGTCCTCATCTTCCAGATTAACCGGGTTACGACGACTTGGCTCGCCTTGCTGGTTTGTCAATGCCTGGATTTGTTGGTCATGCATCTCTCTCATGTTTTGCATGGCCATCTGCATTTCGAATCTGAAGGTTTCCTGTTGCTTAGCTAAGGCGTCTTCAAGCATTTTGGCCACTTGCTCCACACTTATCATAAGTGCCTCGCGGGGTTGTCCCTCGCTGGATACCGTATTATCTGATGCGACTGCGGAGCCGGCATCAGATTCTTCATCTTCTGAAGGGAGTCTTGTTCGAACCCTACCATAGGTTGTTCGCTTGATGGTTCCGGACTGCAGATGGGTTCTAGGTCGGGATGCTTTCAGAATCGATTCGAGATTGTCTCGCGCCGGTGTCCCTCTGCTGGTCATGTTGGTGGTGACCCTCGGAAATTCTCCCTCTTCAACCACCGTTCTTCTTCGTCGGAAACGCCTAGGCCTTGGTTTTGGCGTTTCGGTACTAAGTCTTTCGAAAATCGAAACTCTTTCGGGGACCGCCTTGATGCAGTTGCACTCAGACAATACTGCCCGAATGAGTTTGGAACAAGGGCATTGAGTTTCCTGTTCTCGGGGATTCCTTTTTCTGGTTTTATTCGTACCCTCAACACGATAGTACAATTCGTCTGCTTGACCTATCGTGTGTTGGCACGACTTCTCAGGTACAACATTATCGTCGTCAGATGATAATGTTTACTTCTGAGGATGAACTGCCTTCTTTGGGCTTTCAAAAGTTACGCGCCTCAAAACATGCCTTTTTGGGCGTGAGTTCTCGGCGGGCTCCTGGACTTCAATGCGCAAGTTGGTGCGCATGACTGCCCTGGTCTCTTTGTCACGTTGGAGGTAACGACGACCCCCAGCGTGTTGAGTCGTTCTGGGCTTCTTCATCGGGCCTAAACACTCTTGAACTGGAGCCTTGACTCGCTCATCGGGAAGTGGACCGAGGCGCTCCAAAACTAGCTTCTTCTTTCGGGATGATTCTGCGTGATCTCCCAGAGTAGTTGCTGGAATTATCGGCGATATGGGTTGTTTCGCCGGTGGTTGAACTTTGGTTGGAGGCTGCTTCGGCCTCCACACTTGACGGGTTGATGGCGGCTTCTTGGCCACTCTTTCTTTCTTCAACTCCTCGGCCTTCTGCACAAGGATTTTTTCTTGTGCAAGCAGTGCGTGGCGTTTGTGAATCCGCTCTTCGAGTGTCGAACGGTTCCGTTTGACTCGGATCCATTCGTTCGTTGGCGGCTTGGAGGAGCAGCCATTCTTTAATTGTTGAGGCTGTTTGCCTCTCCTGTTCTTCAGATCCGCGTTGTAGCGTACCCCGTCCATGGACTCCATCGCTTTGGCGAATTGCCGCGCAAGGCGTTAACGTCGCCTCTGGCGGGCTCTCTGTAGGCATATAAAATTGCTTATAGGTCCCTTAGCTCAGCTCAGTACAAACCGACAAACCAACGAGGCGCGAGATTGACTAATTGACGGCAATAGCAACGGAATACGTCCATTCGCAGTGGGCGGGAATCAAGCCACAGTGTTCGAAGAGTCACGAGTCAACCAACCAAAAGGCATGCCGGACGAATGACGATCGAATCTAGATCGTTTTCGACGTCTCAACTCGAGCGGATTTACTGCCTAATCGGGATGCCGGATTTACTGCCAAATCAGTCAGCAATCGGATCGAACCCTATCAACTGCGCGACCGGAAAAACGGGCAGCAAAAGAGGCAAAACGAAAACCACTCCGGAGGACTGGCTCACCGAGCCAGCCAAGGAGGCTCGGTGCCGAGCCACAGTGGTGCTCGGCCCAGCACCTAGGTGGCTCGGTAGCCGGAGCCACCTTGGTGGCTCACCGAGTCCACCTTGTGGTGGCTCGGCGGCCACCTAGGTTGGTGCCGGCCACGCACCGAGCCACCAGGGTGGTGCTGCGGTGGCCGCAGGCCACCTATAGGTGGCTCGGCCACCACTTGATCCGCACCACATGGTGGCTCGGTGGCCGAGCCACCTATAGGTGGCTCGGCGGCACCTTGGTGGCTGCGGCCACACACGCAGCACAAGGGTGCTGCGGTGGCGCGAGCACCAAGGTGGCCGGCGAGCCATTAGTGGCCGCCGAGCCACCTGGTGGCCGGCACACTGGTGCCCAAGGCACAGTTGATGGGTAGCCTATAAATGGCCACCCCTTGTTCATTTGAGAGGGTTGGAAATTTTGGAGAGAGGGCGAAGCCTGCTGGATTGGAGACTCGGAACGTTAAAAAAGATTGAAACTTTGCGGACTTGGGGCTCACTCCTTCAGATCTGGTTGCTGCGGGCGATTCAACGGCCAATAAGGCAAGGTGTTCGGAAGAGGATCAAGATCTCAGATCCGCAGGCATACCTCCCGGATCTAAGCTTGGTCTTTAGATCCGAGCGCACTTGGACGATTGTTTCCTTGGTTGAAACAATCCTGCCCCGCTATTATTTCCTTGGTTGATAATAATCCGTGTACTGCGTAGTCGCGACGGATCTAGATCTGGCTGTGTGGTCCACGCGCAACAACCCGGCGCAGGCAAAGAACCACAAAACGAGCGACGCAAAACAGGAAGCTCGGCGATCTCGTTCGACAACAAAAGTTGAAAAAGTTGTAATCTTTGTTTATTTTTATTTGATTTTCGTTGTAACGGATCTTATAAGAAACGACCGGATCTTTGTAATCGATAGTACTATTACCAAGAGTGTACAATGGAATCATTAATGAAGAAGAAACGACATTTTCACGCGAAACAATTCTGGCGACCACAGTGGGAGCCACCGATCTCGCATGCGGAGATCGGAGCGTCGTCAGCGCGGATTCAGATCCCGTCGTGGAAGGAGGCTCGAATACGAGGTTCGGATAGACCAAGTTCGAGGGAATTACCTCTTCATGCCCGTCTAGATCACACTCCCCCGCAAGTCCAAGAAGTGCGCAAGTTCTACGTTCCAACAGAAGTGCGTTAGTACGAAGAAGTTGAAGCTACAACGACGCGACTCTATTCTCAGGTATTGACGCCAAAGTTGCGTCAGATTGAGGTCTCACCAATCTTCCAACCGGATCCCCACCTAGCTGGTTCCAACCAATTGCTTCTCCCGTCAACCGAAAGGAGCGGTGACGTTCCGAAAGAGCGCCGCAAAGGCACTGCAACGCTTGCCAAACAATTCGCCAACAAGGCGATGGAGTCCACGACGGAGTCCGCGCTTACAGCGGTCTGAAGAACAAGCGAGGCAAAAGCCTCAATCAACAGATGAACGGCGCCTCTTCCAGCCGGCCGACAATGGAATGCGGTCTGGGCGTCAAACAGAATCGTTTTCGCGCGCTGGAGTAAACGCATCCGCAAACGCCTGCGGCACTGTATCAGCGGCAGGCACGGGCTCAAGCCGAAGAAGCTCGTAGAAGTTCAGAAGAAGTGGCAAGAAGCCGTCAGCACAACTCGGAAGAGTTGTTGGAGGCACGAAGTCTGAAGGGCGGTTCAGACGCAAAAAGCAGCACTGCGCCTCCTAACCAAAATTCAAACCTCCGGTGACCCGGCTAAGTCGCCGAGGATTCCCATAGCTGCTCCGGGGATCATGGCAGAAATCTCCCGCGAAGAAAAAGCCAGTCTTGAGCGGCTCGTCCAATTCGCCGATGAGCGAAGGCAAAGCTGCCGTCCAAGAACGTTTCGGGCCACTAAAGAAAACCCGAACGAATCAACACGGCTGCGAGGTCACCGCTACCTCGCCACATGACAAGAGCTTCAAGGCAACTGGCTGCCGGCAATTTGCGCATTGAGGTCGGCAAGAGCCGTGAGAATTCACCCAAAAGGCATGTCTCAAGGCGCGTGAGCTCTAGGCGCGGTGACATCTTGAAAAGGTCAGAAGGCAGATATCGGCTTCCTCGAATGGAAACATTATCATTCTGATAGTGGATAATTGTTATACCCTGGAAGTCGTGCGTGCCACCACGATAGGTTACTCCGACTGTCAAAATACGAGTTTGTACTTCGTGCTGGGGGTAGAACAGAACCAGAAAGAGGAGATGCCGTGCGAAGGTAGAAACTCAGCTGCCCGGTGTCCAAAAAGCTCATTCGGGCCGGTACTGTCTTCAATGCAACTGCATCAAAGTAGTCCCCGAGAGAATTTCAGTGTTGAAAGGCTCGGACCGAACGCAAAACCAAGGTATTAGGGCTTTCGCGAAAGAAGAACGGTGGTTAAGAGACGGAGAATTTCGACGGGTCCCGAGTGACCAGACGGCAGAAGTGGATCTCATCGTCTGGACGTCGGGGTAACCGTCTGCATCCGGAGCCATCGCACGGGAATCTTATGGAGGGTTCGGACAGTTGCGTTGAAGATGAAAATCGGATTTCCTGTCGGCTCGATCCATACGTGCGGAACAACCGCGGATGTCATTTATGATAAGCACGGAAGAAATGGCCAAGATGCTTGAACGACGCCTTGGCTAAGGCAGAGAATTTTCAAAATTCGAGGATGGAGATGGCCTTGCAAGGCAGATGGAGAGAGATTGCAGTGGCAGGAATCCAGGGCATTTCGACAGATTGATCGAACGGCGTAACTCCGTTTGTTCAGGAAAAGGGCACGCAGAAAGGATGAAGCTCACGAATGCCAATACCTCCTGTCAATACAGGGGTAGGTACCGATGGATTGCCAACGAGAGATACAAGTGAGACTTGAAGATCAAAGATGCTTCGAGAGAGGAAATCACTTTGATGCTCGCTCATAGAGACGAAGAAAACAGGTATTCTTGTGCCTATACCCACCGAGAATGGAATCCGATCCCACTATCCGGCGGGTTAGTTTAGAATCAACTTCCAAGCGTTCGATGGGGAAGGGTTCCCACTCAGCATTTGATTTATTTGCAAATCGGCCTTGGGTATTATCTCGGCAATGAGCCTCTGATGGTGCGGTCATCTCGTTGCACTCTTGTCGGAGCCGCCTTCGATTGGTACCGGTCTGCCTCAAGCACGGAGCATAACCGAGCTGGGACGACATGGAGGCGAGTTCCTCGCCAGACTTTCTCGACGACGACCCGGGATATTATCGATCGGTTGGCTCGACGAGGGAAACAAAAGGACGGGGAGTTAGTGACCCTTCGTCCAAAGTCCGGAACAAATGGCGATGAATTGGCCGGGACCGATGCACAGAGGATTCATCCTCCAACTTGCCACAAAACTTGCGTGGACGTGTTGGAAGCAATGGGTAACAGCCACGGTCTGAGCACTTGGAAGGATCTGAAAGGTGGCGGTGACAAGCCGAAGTTTCTCCGAGGAAGAAGGCCGAGAGGAAGCCTACCGCGCGCCTCAATGCCTCTGGACTCAACTTTTCGCTCTCGTGTAAGGGCAAAACACCTGCAGCTACTGTTGGTGCTAATCAAGCGTCAACAAGCAATCCGAAGGCAGCAAAAGACTTCGGGTCCGAAACTCCAAAGGAGGTATTCCTTCAGAAGGACGAAGACGTTCCATTGGCCATTTCGAATCCCTCCTTGAAGTAACAAGATCAAGCTACCCGAACCGTATCACAAATCAAAGAGGAGCTGACACGATACGACCCGAAAGTACTGCGCATACCACAGGAGGTGTCGTTCATCCACCAAGGATTGCTTGGCTCGCGAGAATAGGCATTCAGACCTGGTTGAAGGCGGCGTCATAACGCTGAGGTACGCCAATGAGAATGGCAACTCCGGACCGTATAAGAGTACTAAACTGCTTGCCTAAACTCCAAAGAGTATACGAGTATAAACTGTTTCTCAACTGCCTCCGACGGTACACAGAGGTTAAACTGTTCCGCTGATACTCTCAATAGGTATAATGAGCTACTAAGCTGTTTCCACTTTTGACGGGAAGTTCCCTGGGAAGGGAATATTACGCTAATCATTCTTAGGATAACCGGATCAGGAACTAATAATTAATTGTCCAAACCAGTTCCGCAGAGGAAACTGGGGGGTGGACGATTTTATGTAACGCGGAGTTCGCCAAAACCGACACGCAATGTAATAAATAAGATCTCGCCTTCAAATCTCTCCCATGTCTGTGCACTCACACTTTCTTTATTAGAGTCTGACATAAAATCCGATTGGTCAAACTCCTACCAGTTAGGACCACAATCAAAATCCCTCTCGATTCCCCGACTGAAGAGAGGTCCTCAAATCGGAGCGAGTCAAACCGCTTCTACAGTTAGGTCGTCTCAAACTTCCCAATTGGTCAAACCTTCTTACAGTTAGGCCACAGTAAAATGCCCTCCTCGATTCTCAATGAACGAGGGTCCCTTTCAAATGAGTGATCAAACTTCCTACAGTTAGGGTTGCACCCACACTCTGTTGGCCAAACCTCCTACGTTAGGGTATAAACCATGATTCACTCTCGATAATCGGAGAATTCATCTTTAGTTCGGTTAATCAAACTTCGACAGTTAGGGTTATCGAACTTTTCGATTCTCGTAGCGTGGCAGACCCACTTCAGTGCTCACCCTTTCCGGATTCTGGGGTGGAGATCCACCTCGAGTCTCCTTTCTCAGTTGAGAGAGAATGACTAAAAATTTTTTCTTCTTCATTTTCGGGGAGATAGAATTAAATTCTTCCTCTCCATTCGGGTTCGTCTTTGCCCCAAGAGAAAGACCCACCTTTTTCAAATCCCAAAATTTGTGCCTCATAGGTTATGGAAGTTCTATCATCTAAGGCAAGGGATAAGTCTGCGCTAACGCGCCGGCCGGTTTAGTTCTTTTTCCGTTAAAAAGACACCAGAGTTCGATTCTGGGTTATTCATCCTGAAACCTAAAGCAAGGAATAGCTTGGCCTAACCGCGCTGGCCGGTTAGTTCTTAACCGTTTGAAAAACATTCCGTCGCACTATTCAATCATTGGCGGCAGGTTTGTTATTAATAACACCAATCCATGCCTTACACGCGATGGGGAATGTCATCCTGATCCTAGAAGGGATATGCCGACTGCCTAACACGCGTTCGGCGGTTTAGGTCTTTCGGCCGTAGAAAAACACCAGAAGACACCGTCTGGGGTTTTATCTGACGAAACCGTAAGTAGGGATAAAGTCAACACTTAAACGTGTTGCCGGGTATGCGCCTTCCCGTAACAGATGGTGAAGTCTATGTAATTCAACGCATCGATAGCACGAAGTCTAAGGGAGTTCATTCCTTAGCGCAACGTTACTGCGGAACGGATTCCGACAATCCGCATGCCTAGCCCGACTCAAACGGTAGTCGGTAAAGGTCTAATTCAACCCGTTGAAGGCTGGGGTGTAGCCAAAAACCCAAGTCACGCCGTAATCAGGTCGTCGGGGTAGTCTATTCCCGTAAAGAGAGAATCTCGTATTCAATACTCGTAGCATTAAAAGGTTAACCTCTTTGCTTAACGTCACATGCGGAACGGACTTGAACAATGCCGCATGCTAGCCGACTCAACGGTAGTCGGTAAAGGCTCATCAACAACCGCGTTAATGGCTAGGGTTGCCAAAAATCGCTTAAATACGAAGTCACTGACGCGATCCGTTCCTATTAGTTCGGTTCGTTGTGACTTGAGCAGTCACGCGTTCGAAACCTAAGGTCAACGCCGGAAACGCTGTAACATAGGTACAACGCCAGTCAATGCGTTTGTGAGCAAAAATTCAACGTACCGACGTTCGAAACGTAGGAAACGCCGGTGCAGAGCGTAACCCCTAGGTCACGCGCAGTTCGAATGCGTTGCGGAGCAAAATTCAACCGTACGAGCGTCGAAAACCTAGGACATACGCCGGTCAACGCGTAACGCGCTAGGTCAACGTCAGTCAACGGTGTTGGCGATCAAAAATTAACCGTACGGACGTTTCCGAAAACCCTTAGGTTAACGCCGGTACAGCGTACACGCTGGTTCAACGCCATCATGCGTTGCAACGAAGAATGCATACTCCGAAAAGTATACGAGTATAAACTGCTTCTCAATACTCCGAAAGTATTACGAAGTAAAACTTGGCTTCTTGCTGCCAATAAGGTATATGAGTATACTATTCGCCTATTTTTGGTTGAGAAGTTTCGGAGAGTATTTTTCTAAAAAATATTCTTCAAGGATAAGCTCAAACAACAAGAACGCCGGACAACGCGTGCCCACTATAAAAACTCAACGCCAGCAATCGTTGGTCATTCTAGCGAGCCTGAAGATCAAAATCGGAGTCCGACTCAAAGTTCAAAATTCGGACAAACGGTGCAACAAAAATGCAGCCCGGTAACTCTTACAGACTTTCGACAAAGCACGAAAAGCCTTGGGAGAATTGAAGGGAATCAAAGAACGGAAATGCCATTCCAAGGTCTGCATTACACGCGACTTTGAGGTGGTGTATGGCAATCAGTTATCAAAGTATTTCGCAGACTCTTCTATTAAAGAACGAGACTGAAATATTTGGAGGGGCGTATCTGGGCTTAAATTGCTTATAGGTCCCTATAGCTCGCTCGTAGCAAACGCGACAAACAACGGGCGACGAGAGTTGACTAATCACGGCAAGGCACGGAATCGTCCATTCACTGCGGGATCAAGCCAAGGTGTTTCGAAGAGTAAGAGTCACCACAAAGCAATGCTCGGACGAATGACAGGTCGAATCAAATCGGTTCGGGACTCCAACTCAGAAGATATGCATGGGAGTCCGTTACTGCCAATCGGACGATCGCAAGATAGGCAAATCGAATGCCGAACCTTCAATGCAGAACCGGAAAACGGGCACAAAGAGGCAAAACGACAAACACCGGCCGAGACGCTCACGAGCCACCAAGGAGCTGGTGGCCGAGCCACAAGTGGTGGCTCGCGGAGCCACCTAGTGTTGCTCGGTAGCCTGGCGACCTTGGTGGTCACCGGCCACCTTGTGGTGGCTCGGCGGCCACCAAGGTGGCTCGGCACCACCAAGCACCCGGTGGTTGGCTCGGTGCCGAGCCATCCCTATATGGTGGCTTGCCCACACCCACACTGGCACGCACATGGTGGGCTCGGTGGGCGCGACCACTATAGGTGGCTCGGCACCCACCGAGCCAACCTTAGGTGGCTCGGCACCATCACGAGCCACCACATGGTGGCTCGGTGCCGAGGCCAGCTATAGGTGCTGGCCACCACCGTCGCGCTACCACACTGGTGGGCTCGGTGGCGAGCCATCCTATAGGTGGCTCGGCGTTGCGCACGACTTGGGTGCTCGGCCACACACGCGAGTCCAGCAAGAGGTGGGCTCGTGCTCGTGGCCGAGCCACTAAGGTGCGGGCGAGCCACCTATTTGGGTGGTCGGTGGCCGCTGAGCGCTAGCCTTGTGGCCGGCGCACACTGTGCCCAAGGCACAGTGAGGGTTACCTATAAGATAGGCGACCCCCCTTAAGATATCACCTTTTCCTATATTATGAGGGTTAGGAAATTTTGTTTGGCAGAGGGCGAGCGCCTGCTGGAGTTGGAGACGTCGGAACGTACTTAAGGAAAGATAACTTGAACACCATCTGGGACATCTCACTGCATCCCTGTAGATCTGGGCTGCGGCTTGATCGATCAACGCCAGATATATAAGGCAGGGTTCGGAGGATGATCAGATCATGCTTCACGACTACGCGCCCCATACTCCGGATCTATTGCTTGAGGTTGCTTTAGTCTCCGAGACTTGGACTGTAGTTTGTTTCCTTGGTGAAAAGCAAGTGCCGCTCGACCCTATTATTTCGCTTTGGTGAAATAAATTACCGTTGTACTGCGTAGATCCGGCCGGATCTAGATCTGCGTGGTCCAGCACGGCAAACAACTCCGCGCGTCGTCGGCAAAGACCACAAAGCGTAACAGACCTGCGAAAACAGGAGCTCGCGATTCGTTCGACACAGATAAAAGGAGAAAAGTTGTAATCTTTGCTTTTTATTTTTTAATTTGATTTTCGTTGTAACCTGGATCTTATAAAAACGACCCGGATCTCTTGTATGATGATCTATTAGCATAGGGTGTACTAATGGAATCATTATGAAGAAAGGCAACGATTTTCCCGCGTGACACGGTCTCGTTCGAGAGAGTCA
>NC_033795.1:72799262-72813936 GCF_001876935.1 Asparagus officinalis | reverse complement strand
GATCTCGTCGCCTCGTTGGTTCGTCGGTTTGTGCCGAGCTATGCTAGGGGACCTATAAGCAATTTTAAATGCCTACAATATCCAATGGAGGTTGGCGGAATTGTGGAGTAAAGTACGCAATTCAAGTTAAAGATCCAATTACAAGCTTCATATGTAAGTGTACCAAGTCAAGCTTATTGGGTAATCTAGTTTAGGTTTAATATTATGTGTGTTAGATACTCTAAGCTCAATATCATATACACACACATTTTATTGGTTTCCTTGTATATATATGTAGTCATATATATATACAACACAAGTTTTGGTTTTTATGTTTATAAATATGAAATTACATATTTCATATTTATTATTGTGATTTGGTTTAACTACTTAGATATGAAACAAATATATTTTCATATACATACTCATATGTTTTATTTTCTATTGTATTTGTAAAAATATTGTATTCTTAGTTTTTGGACTTAACAATAATCATATACATATTTTACTAAGTCTACATAATCATTGTGCAAAGTTCCAAAACATGGTTTAGCCTAAATATCAAAATTCATATGTTTACATTTTCGTCTTTTGGCCTATTTTGTAAAATAATGATATTTTTCATTTGGGAAGTCCTTT
The DNA here is from genome assembly GCF_001876935.1 of Asparagus officinalis. Classification (NCBI taxonomy): domain Eukaryota; kingdom Viridiplantae; phylum Streptophyta; class Magnoliopsida; order Asparagales; family Asparagaceae; genus Asparagus; species Asparagus officinalis. The sequence goes on along the minus strand of NC_033795.1, from coordinate 72,813,318 downwards.
TTAGAAACCAGTCGTTGTAGTATGTTTATTATCCTGTTTACAATCATTCCTCAAAGTTTTACATTTTTTAGAATTTATTTGGTATTTTTAAACAGTGTTTTAAAATGAGAAAACTGTTCAAAACTGTAATATTTCATATATCAGTTCACATTCGACCGCCACGGTCGACCGCGCCTGAGTTCTTTCCTCAGTGGGCAGCAGAGACTTTCACGGTCGACCGCCGCGGTCGACTGTGAGCTCGAGATTTCCCACGGTCGACTGCCACGGTCGACCGTCGAAGTCTCTGGAGCTTTTCCTGTTGTTTTTGTTGCTCACGGTCGACCGCCGCGGTTGACCGCCGTTTGTCCCAACGGCTCTTTTGGTACAGAATCAGATTTTTGATTCTTAGGCTATTTGGTCTTTTCCTTTAGGGTTTTTGCTGTTGCTCCCTCTTCCTATATAAACCCCCAAACCCCCTTCTATCTCAGTAACCAATGGGATGTTTTAAACAAGTTTATAAAAGTTTTAACAGAGGTTTAAGTTTGGTTTAAAGCTGTTTTGGTTGGTTCACAAGTGGAGGAGATCATCTACATTGTTTGAGCTTCCTTTTAATCCATCTCTCCATCTTGTTTTTCAGAGAAGAATTCATAAACTCTATTTCTAGCTATTTATTGTTTTATTCATAATTTCTATATGCTAGATTTTATTTGAGTTTAGTTGTTTTATTTATTCTCATTGTTACACACACCCACATGAGCTTTTAGTATTTACATACATAGTATATTAGGGTTGTGAGAAATTGTAACATTGAGTTAAGCTTTAATTGAGTTCTCGTGTTATATTAGAGAACAAATCATTTGTTATCTTTGTGAGATTGTAAAGTTTTCGGTTAGCTAGAAAACCGAGTGTGAGGAGTGGACATTGATCGGTATCGTGTGTTTGAGTTTGCTTTGGCGTACTTAATCTTATGTTTATATTTCTTATCGCCATTGTCCATAGCTCATTATTTTTATCATCCACTATCTAGTTCATATTATATCACCATTGTGTTAGTTTATATACTCTTGCACATAATTTTATCATATAGGATATATCTCATTGTTCATATTGCATATTCTTGCTTATATCATATTGTATATCTATCTTGCAAGAATAATATTTGAATTAGTTTTAATTGGTATAAAATCGGATTAGATTAGCATAAGACTCTAATCACCCCCCTCTAGGGTCTAACACACTTGGTTCACGTTAAGTCTAATTTGGTTTATGTCAAGTCCATTTTAGTTTATATTAAGTCCAATTTGGTTCATGTTAAGTCCAATTTGATTCTTGTTGAGTCTAATTTAAATAGTGTTAAGTCTAATTCAATTTGTTTTAAGTCTAATTTCATATTAAGTCCAATTTGATTCATGTTAAGTCTAATTTAATTTCTATTAAGTTAAATTTAAATTATGTGAAGTCTAATTCAACTTGGTTTAAGTCTAATTTCACGTTAAATCTAATTTAAATCATGTTAAGCCCAATCTAATTCCTATTAAGTCTAACTAAAATCATGTTATGTAAAACCTCGTAAATTTTTTTAAAATACTATGATAAATAGTATTAAATGAGTTATATTATGATAAATATCATTTAATGATGAATGAGCATGATAGTAATTTATTAAATGAGTTATATTATGATAAATATCATTTAATGATGAATGAGCATGATAGTAATTGATTTGAGACCAATTAAGAGTATATATGCATTATACACCGATGCAATTCAAATCTGAAAAAATGACCAGTTTAGAGTATATATGCATTACACACCGATTCAGTTCGAATCTGGAAAACCATAAAAGACAAAAGTTATATGTCTCTTCAATAACTTTCTAACGCATTTTGAATTACCTCACTCCGAGGTCGGAAGAAAACATTACAGCCAAATACCAAAGACTATTTTCTTAGTCTGACTGGGTTTCCTGTTTCGGGTCAAATTTGTTTGTTTCGGATTTGCCTCTATATATACCTGTGTTTTTCCCAAAATTCATTTTTTACATCATATTTCTGAACCCTAGCAGCCATCCTCTCCTCTCAAAAAACCCTAGAGCATATTTTGGTGAATTTTGAGAGGTTTGTGAAGCAAATACTGAGATGAGGGCGAGATAGTCGGTGTTTGGCAAGAGAGAACCTATTTGCTTGCACCCTTGGATTTTTGCAGCAGCATGTTGAGGCAAGATCATCTTCCTCAAATCTATAACCTGTAGAAATTCATGTTTTTAATATGTATAATTAGTTAATCTAATTGTAGTACTTATTTTGATGATTTTTAAATCCAACTTTTGATGTTAAATCTTAAAACAACGAAGAGATCAGAAGAATTAATATTTAATTAATAAAAGTAGATGATCATGATCATTAGTTTTTTAGATTTATTATTAATTCTTGTTTTACATGGCTTAAACCCTAATTGTCGTTGTATGGAAACTTGAGGCTTGAACATGAAACAATATGATGATATGAGTTTATGGATTAAAAAATCCTAGTTTGATGTGTAGATCTGTGGATATAAATACTATATAACGGAAAGGTATTAACTTGATGTTTAGATCTATGTTTAATTGCTAAGATGATGAACTAATTAGGTTTTGAACCCCAATTGTACGAACGTAATCTTATTAGTTATGTTTAAAGTATTTTTTTAAGCCCCAAAGATCATGTTATGATGATAAGTAATTATTTAGTCAAACCCTAGTATGTTAAACACATGAGTAAACATGTTTATATACCCCATAATTATGTTCTATAAGTTTTTTTTGTTAAAATTACTTCACGAGATTCAAACCTGAGTCCTGGACTCTGGTCGATCGAACGTTGTGCATCGGTCGACTGATCCCACCTTGAGTTTGTGTAATTCTTTATTTGATCAAAGCTTGTTTTTATGCATGTTTATGTGAATTGGTCGTCAGTCGACCAATGCCCTAGGGCAGTCGACCGACATCATGTTTTGTTTGTGATGATTTTTCTTGCACGTTGTTCATGAACACGGGGTTCGAGGCGTACAACGATTTACACGTATGACATAGACGTACACCTATGGAGGCTTGACACACACGGACTTCTGGGAAGGTGATAGTTGCATGTATTGTTTTTACCATGATGGGAATACGATTAGTTAGAACAATATATGTATTTGTATGGATATAATTGATGGGCACAACTTAGTACTGCTTAAGGTAGTGCATCGGTATACCGGTGAAGTAGGCTATTGAGTCATAGTTATATGATGCCTGAATAGGTAGTCCATTCCGTATGGTGATGCGATAAGGCTAGTGAGCCATTTATTGGATGCCTGAGGAGGCAGTTTTTTCCGCATGATGATGCGATAAGGATGTTTGAGGAGACAACCCGTTCTATACGGTGATGCGATGAGGCTAATGAACCGTACCTATAGGATACCCGAGGAGGTAGTCCATTTTGCACGGTGATGTAATGAGACTAGTAGGCCGTATTTACTTAGGATGCCTGAACAGGTAGTCCGTTCTGCATAATAATGCGATGATACCATATAACTTTGCAAGAGATATTACTGTGACACTTAGGACAGTTCAAGTTTTAGGTGGGACGTTATTTATTTACGTGGTTCACCGTTGATTTTTTTTGTGACGGGGTATTAGGTATTATGGATTTCACAAGATTATGTACTGATATTCGTATTGACTACCCAAGGGTAGCATGAGATGTTGGGTTGACATATATGACTTGGTTTGGTTGACATTTTAGTATTGCATTTCTTTATTCCTTTATTTTTAGTTTTAGAGTTGATATTTAGCAATTCACAATTTGAGACATATGGTATATACATGAGAGTTTCCTTATTTGGATTATTTTGCTCGACGTACTAGTCTCGTGTTGTAGATTTCTAAGTATTAACCTCATCTAGTATAGGGTAAATGATTTAGGTAGACTATGCATATATAGGTAGTTCCTCTATCATCTGTATCAGCCCTTTCCCCTGGGGGCGGATGAAGATAATCTTGCTAGCGCTTTGACACTATTGTTTCTCTTTCTTTTTAGGCAACGGATCAGAGTTTCGGAGAGTCGTAGGGTGACAGAGTTTCTGTATAGTCGCCGTCATTTCTTGATAGACAGCTTGTGCTCCATATTAGATTAGTATTTGTTTAGTGATTTATAAACTTTTATTTCATTTTGATAGCTGAGAGCCTTAGTACTATTTTAGTTGACTCTGCGTATTGAGATATTTCACATTTATTTTAGTTCATCAGTTGTACTCTTTTTATTCAGTTAGGACATGATCATATTCTTTGGATATTTCTTTCTCTTGGCATGTTCATTGTATTTTTACTTTTCTTGTATCTGCTTGTACCTGCACTTTTCTTAATTGATTCCACTAGAGAGATATTACTGTGATGGTGAAACGCGTTATTGCACTGTGTAGGTGCATGTCATGTTTGACATCTCTGGATTCACCTTGGACTGCAGCCTCGTGTGAAACTTGGGGCGTCACATGTTAATTCTAATTCAACTTATTTTAAGTCTAATTTTATGTTACGCTCAATTTGATTCATGTTAAGTCTAATTTAATTTTTATGTTTAGTCCAATCTAATACATGTTAAGTCTAACTCAACTTGTTTTTAGATAAAACAAGTTGACCTAAACTTAACATGAACCAAATTGGACTTACCATGAACTAAATTGGACTTAACATGAACCAAAATAAACTTTACATGAACCAAACTGGACTTAACACAAACCAAACTGGACTTAACATATAATCTATTATTTAATATTGAACAAATTAGACTTATTATTCAACCCAATAGACTTAACATACAAGCCATTTCTAACTCATTAGACTTAATATTCTATCTTGGACTTGAACTTAATATCAAAAATTATATAAAAAAAAAATCATATAGCTTAGAGGTCTTGAATTTGTGATGGCTTCGAGCTCCTCCTCGTCCTCCTCCGGCACCGTCTCTTTTGCCTCATTCTTCGCCACCTCTTTGTATTAAGTGTTAGAGGCTGATCTGTTCTTTGACGGATCCTTCAGCTAGATCTTCGACGAACTTGAGGGTTTTTTTAGTTTTGGATGAAAAGAAAGAGAGAATGGGGAAAATTAGTGGGAGAAAAGGAGCAAACAACATGGCCAGAATGGTCGGCGATGGTGGATAGGATGTCAGTGTCAGAGAGAAAAAGTAGGGAGAGAGAGAGAGAGAGAGAGAGAGAGAGAGAGAGAGAGAGAGAGTGACGCCCCTGGGTTCACACAAGGCTGCAGTCCAAGGTGAAACCAAGAATGTCAAACCTGCCATGCACCACACCGTGCAATAACATGTTTCACCATCACAATTAACATCTATCTAGTAGAGTCAACAACTAGTGTAGGTACAAAACAGGTAAAAGATAATACAAGATATACTGATAGAATGATAATAGTCACATAAATATCTCATCATCCCACATACAGAAATACATAGCCAAGATCTGAGTAGATAAACTGGAATACTCAACAAGTCTTAAATACAAATATCTGACGAAAAGGAAATAAGGCACACAACCTTTACAACTTCTAGAACAAGACTCTCAAATGTCTAAATAAAAATCTACTGTGGAACTCCAAAAGAAAATATAACTAAAGAGACGGTTGAAGCTAAAATGCATCGCCATCAGTCTACGACTCTCCAGACTCCTGGCTCGTTACCTGAAAGGGGGAGGGACAACGAGCGTCAAAGCGCTAGCGAGTAACATCACAACCAACCCCAAGGGAACAGGGCTCGTTGTATAAGAAAATACAGTTAATATATAAGAGATCAAAAATCATTGATCTTACTAAAGAGGGTTTTAGTATTTAGAAATTTACAACACGAGCATAGGTACGTCGAGCGAAATAATCCAAACAAGGAAACCCTCATGTATATACCTTACATCTCAAATTGTAAACTCCTAAATACCAAACCCAAGGTTCTAGTGCAGTAATAATAATAAAAGAAATACGACGAACACCAGAGCATGAAAACAGTGTTGTGACATAGCCCACATGAGTATCATGTTATTACTTACATGAATATCATGTCAAAATCTACATAAGTGTCATGTCAAACTCACATGAGTGACATGTTAGAAAACGATTAAGTGTCCAAAACATAGACTATATAAATTAAACGTCCAACCCATAGACTGCATGAAGTAAACGTCCAACTCATGAACTGAAAATAACCGTTGTCCAACGCATGGACCGGATGTGACCGTTGTCCAACGCATGGACCGGATGTGACCATTGTCCAACGTATAGACCGGATGTGACCGTTGTCCAACGCATGGACCGGATGTGAACGTTGTCCAACGAATGGACCGGATGGTAATGCATATCCAACACGAGGATTAAATTGCAATGCATGTCCAACACGAGGACTAAGTGGGAAGGGTGTCCAACACGAGGACTAAAAGGTAATACTTGTCCAACACGAGGACTGAGATATACAGAAAAACCTACTTATATCAATCCACACTCAAATCAGTGTGTAAGTCCCCAATTTATACCCTCAGGTCATCTATCATGCATGGATACATAATAAGACTAAAACCAATGTCAGATAATCCAGGCGAACTCTCGCACATGAGTGAAATACCCCAGAATACACAAAACAGGGGTTATACAACAGACAGAGCGACGGTCGACCGCACCGGTCGACCGCTCTCTGATACGCGGCTGGCGGTCGACCGCTGCGGCTTCGAGCTCGGCGGTCGACCGCTCCGGTCGATCGCCAAGCGGACAGAAACCCAATTCTGGGTTTCTGTCAGCTCGAAACCTGAAACAAGATTTGATATTCTACGATAACAAGAGTTTTAACGATTCAAAAATCATACTAAAGATAAACAACTAACCCCAAGCTTGAAATCTACATTTTTAATATTCTAAATCCATGAGAAACAAACCAAAAACGTTTTAATAACTGTAAAAAAATGATTTAACTCTTGTTTAGGCAATTTCAGATCTAGATCTTATTGATAAAAGTCCTTCAGTGAGCTTTTAAAGTTGAAAACATGATTCTCATAACATGTACCATATAGATCTACTATCTCTACAAGAAAATACGATTTTTGGCCCAATAAATTCAATAAAAACTCAAACTTTGCATGAAAACAAAAGGGGGTGGAGTTGGGCGAGAAGTTACTAGCCTGAGGGGTGTAGATGAACTCCCAAAAACAAGTGAGAATGATCCTCCTTCGCTGAACACCGATGGATCTCGCGTCGACTCCTCCAAAATCCTCCAAGAACGGATCTAGGGTTTGGAAGAGAAGAGGGGGGCTGCTAGGGTTTGTAAAACAGAAGAAAAGAGGTTATTTTCGTGATATAACATGTATATATATAGCAGCAAACCCGAAACCCGAAACCCGAAACTGGAAATTCAGTCTGACTAGGAACATTCTCTTTGGTATTTTGGCTATAACTTTCTCATATGACCTCGGAATAAGGGGATCTAAGATTTTTTGGAAAGCCCTTGAAGAGACCTACAACTTTGGTATTATACACTTTTCCAGATTCTTAATGAATCAATGAGAAAAACATAGAAACTCTCAACTGGTCAAAATTCCCAGATTCTCACTCTTGGCCTTTGTGCATGATTTGTGTATTTGTACTCACATATATACATATATACATTGAATTGATCTCAAATCAGTTCCTAGCATACTCAAACATCATAATATATTATTTATAAATGTATAACATATTTATTATTATTTATCATAAAGTATTCAAATTTTCGGGGTTTTACATTCTTCCCCCCTTAAAAGAATTTCGTCCTCAAAATTCAGAAATCATACTTAAGCAAATAATAATACTAGAAAAATACATAGTGGGTCTAATTCAACCCGCAACCAGAAATATTTAGAATTTTACTCTTGATAAGCATATAAGGATATTTATATTTAACAGTCCAGGATGACTATATTCCCACTCAACCCTTAATCGAATGGGACTAGTACGTCGGGCGAAAAATCCAAACAAGGAACCCCCCATATATATACCATGTGTTCCGAAAGATTAAGAATTAAGTGAAAATATCCTCATTCTAGCGTTAAATCAAAATATAACCACACAAATAATCGTACACATAAATCAATGCACTTCCTCAATAGGTTCAGGAAGTCGCGCGGCATAACATCTTCGCGACCCTGAAGATCATCTCAACTCCTTTCTGGTTCCACTGAGTTTTCTCCAAGGGAAAAAAAATATCTTGTTTCTAAATTTCTCGTCTTCTCTAGCAAGTATACAAACTGGGATTTCAATCGTAGTCAAACCATCCTGAAGCTAAATTTCTGATGCGTTCAACACTCACTACTGTTCTTCATCACGTAATTGTTTCTTAAGCATAGAAACATGAAATACATTGTGTATACTAGACATCGATTCTAGAAGATCTAGTCTGTATGACACAGTTACAATGCTCTCCAAAATCTGATACGGTCTAATGTATCTCGTCGTAACCTTTTTCCATCTTCCGAATTGCTACCTTGAAAGTCAATGACACAAGCCCGACATCTGTTTTCCAACATCTAATTTACTCTCTCCGTCTGACCATCCATCTATAGATGAAATGCACTATAGTACGATAAATCTGTTACCCAAAAGAATCCTGGAAACCTTCCAAAAATGTGGAATGAACACTGAAATCTCAATCTGATGCTATCGCATCTGGAATTCCATGAAGTCGAATAGTCTCTTGAATAGGTATCCTCGCATACATCTCAGCTGTATAGTTAGTCCTTGCTGGAATAAAAATATATTAACTTCATCAGTCCATCCATTACCACCCAAATCGAATCATTCTCTTTCTTCGATTTCGACAACTCTACAATAAGGTCCATAGAAATGTCCGCCCACTTCTACTCCGGAATGGTTAAAAGCTGATGTGATCCTACTGGTCTCTGGTGTTCCGCCTTTACTCATTGACAGGTAAGATACTTAGCTACATACTTTGAAATCTTCCTAAGCATAATACTCCATCCAAAGGTGTCTCTTTAGGTCCTTGTACATCTTAGGGGTCCCTGGACGTACTATGAACTGAGTACGATGTGCTTCATTTAGCAACTCCCTCTTAAGCTCTGCACTGGTTGGCATAACCAGTCTATCCTTCATCCATAGACTTCCATCTTCTCCAAGGCCCAATCAGTCTTAAGCGCTTTGGAAATTTCCTCCTTCTGGATTTGAATTCAATAGTTTTCTAACTGAGTTCTGACAACTCTGTCACTCCAAGATGGCTGCACTGTCACAGCTCTCAAAAATACACTGGTTCCTCCAATCTCGGGTCTAAAATCAAACTGGCTAAGAGTGATAAGATCCTGATGCAATGAACATCTCAAAGCTGAAATCTGATGTTTAGGCTTCCTGCTTAATGCATCTGCTACGACGTTCGCCTTCCCCGGATGATACTGGATCGCGAACTAGTAGTCCTTAATAAACTCAATCCATCTCCTCTGTCTCTGGTTGAGTTCCTTCTGGGAAAAGAGATACTTCAGACTCTGGTGGTCTGTGAATAACTCAAACTGCACTCCATATAGGTAGTGCCTCCAAGACTTCAGTGCAAATACCACTGCTGCCAACTCCAAATCATGAGTGGGATAGTTCTGCTCATGCACCCTCAACTACCGTGAGATATAAGCTACTACCCTCTGAGTCTGCATCAATACGCCTCCCAAGCCTGCCAACGATGCATCTGTATATACATCGAATGTCCTGTCGCTGCTCGGAATAGTCAAAACCGGCGCTGTAGTTAACTTTGTCTTCAAAATATCAAAGGCCTTCTGGCACTCCATGCTCCATATGAACGGTACACCCTTCTTCGTAAGGTGTGTAATAGGCGTCGCAATCTTCGAGAAGTCCTGAATGAACTTCCTATAATATCCAGCTAAACCCAAAAAGCTGCGAACCTCTGTCACCGTCTTCGGTGGCTCCCAATCAAGAACTGTTATGACCTTAGCCGGGTCCACTGCTATGCCCTCTCTACTAATGACGTGGCCAAGGAATCTGACTTCTGAAAGCCAAAATTCGCATTTGCTGAACTTGGCATACAACTAATGCTCCTGAAGAGTCCTCAATGCTATCCGTAGATGCTCCTCGTGATCCACCTCCGATCTCGAGTAAATGAGAATATCATCGATGAAAATGATCAAGAACTGATCTAAGAAGGGACAAAAAATCCGGTTCATCAAGTCCATGAATACTGCGGGTGCATTGGTCAACCCAAATGGCATAATCAAGGACTCAAAAGAACCATATCGAGTAAGAAAGGCGGTTTTAGGAAAATCAATCTCCCTAACCCGCAACTGATGATAGCCTGAACGAAGATCAATCTTCGAAAAACACTGCGCACCCTGCAACTGGTCAAACAAGTCATCAATCCTAGGTAGTGGGTACCTATTCCGGATAGTGACCTTGTTCAACTCTCTATAATCTATGCATAATCTTATACTACCGTCCTTCTTCTTCACGAAGAGGACCGGCGCGCCCCACGGAGAATGACTCCGGCGAATAAAACCCTGAGCTAATAACTCATCCAACTGGGTCTGAAGCTCCCTCATCTTAGCTGGTGCCATACGATAGGGTGCGCGGGATATCGGGGTTGTGTCTGGCTACAACTCAATACAAAACTCTACCTCTCTTGTAGGCATCGAAAATTGCCTATAGGTCTCCACGAACGGTTCAGTGTTAAAGAGCGACGATGAACGTCACTATCCGATCCATAGGAGTTCGATTGACGTCGATGAACGATTGAAGTGAATCGACGAACTACGTGAGCTGATAGGATTTCGGGATAACAAAGGCACGGGCTAATCGAGAGCCCCGCGATGTTGCAAAAAGAACAACGCCCTTCGTGTCTCGTTCATTCTACAGATAATCCAACCACCGGAACGGATCGAACTCTTCGTCCCAGGGGTGTCTTGGAAATTCCGAGACACCCCAAGGGTGTCCCAGGGGTGTCTAGGCTTTTCCTAGACACCCCAGGGGTGTCTAGGCACCCTAGGTGCCCCCATTGCCTATAAATAGCAACCTTAGACCTCATTTTTGGAGGATCTGGATTTTTGGAGAGTTGGCGAAGCCCTGCTGCAGTGAAGAGTGGTCGAGCGCTTCAACAGAGGAGAGGTCTTCATCAGATTCTTCATCACCCGTGTCCGTTCCTTAGTATTACCCTTCGCCGGTAATCCTAAGAAGAGCAAATATCTCGTCGGTGATCCTAAGAAGAGCAAATATCTCGCTTTAACCGAGATAGGCGCTCCAAGTTTCTAGATCTCCTCGCGGATCGACGAAGCTCTGTCCGATTTTTCTGGAACAGATCTGAGTGCCAGGTAGTCCACGGATATCGACGTCCCCGTCACAGGCCAAAGACCCACGCAAGCAAGAGACGATAAACGGATCTTGTGTTTATTTTCAAGAAAGTTGTAATTTTTATTTTCGTTATTTGAATTCATTTGTAACGACTAAAGTTTTAATGAAATCAATGATGAAGGCAACTTTCGACGAAAACAAACTGGCGACCATAGTGGGAGCCAACGGCCTCGCTGCCGAGGCCGTCGTGACGCAACCGGCATTCAAGATCCGGGTGAATGAAGAGATCGAATACGAGTTCGATCAGCAAAAGTTTGAAGAGTACCTCTCTTCCTCCTCCTCCAGATCCGCCTCTCCAAACAGGCGTAGGAAGACTTTATCTTCCAGAAATGCTCGCGGGACCTCCGGCTCCAAGATCCAAGATCCCGTCGCCGTTGCTGCACCCGTGCCCCGTGACATCCCAGCGGCATCCAAGCAGGTTGAAGCTGCAGATCCAGATCTGCCCTTCGCTGTAAGGACAAGTGTTGAAGGTGCTCCAGCTGTGTCAAAGAGGACGCGCCAAAGACGGCGCCAACGCCTTGCACGACAATTGGCCAAGGCCGCAGAATCGATGGACGGGATCCGCTACAATGAAGATCTGAAGTCCAGACAGCGCCAAGAGCAACAACGGCGCATAACCACCTCCTCCTCTAAGGCAGAAACGAACGATTGGGTTCGTGTCACGAGGACTCGCTCAACCCTCGAAGAGCGAATCAAGAAGCACCGCGCGTTGCTTGCGCATGCCCGAGCCCTTCTGCAGAAAGTAGAGGAGATGCAAAAAGAAGAGACGGTCAAGAATCCGTCAAAACTCAAGCAGGTGTGGGTGCTAAAGGCAAAGCTAGCGCCTAAGACAAGAGCGGACGATGTTGCTGTCCAACCTTCATCGAATCCAGATCCCGTTCCCCTTGCCCCCGCACCTCCGGCGGAGACAGGTAAGAACACGGATCCTTCAAGATCCAGGGTTCCTTTGAAAGGTCGCCTAGGTCCTTCCAAATGATAAACCCGACTGGGGGTCGTTCTAATCCCCCCAAGGAAAATAACAAAGGGAAAACCCCTATTGCCGACCGCATTGGGTTGCGTGTCGAAATTCAAGAGCCCGTTAAGTTCTTACGCTCGCAAAAGCGTAGACTTGAACGAGCGACTTCTGAAAACGCTAATAAAGCGTCATATCCCCAGAGGAAAACACATTCGTCTGATGATGATCGTGTTATACCTGGGAAGCTATGCCAACACTCTGTGGGTTGCTCCAGTTATCAAACTGATGAGTTGTACTATGGAGCTGGGGGTGCGAATAAGTCTTGGAAGCGAGATGCTCGAGATACGGAGTCTCACTGTCCGTGTGCCACCATAATCAAGGCGGTATTGTCGGAATGCTGTTGTTCTAAAGCCCCAAGGAGAGTTTTGGTGTTCGAGAGAATTTCCACCGGAACGTCTGAGACCAAGCCTAGGCGTTTCCGACAAAGAAGAAGGATAGTCGAAGACGGAGAATTTCTGAAGGTCACCACTAATATGACCAGCAAAAGGGCATCGACAGGGGATAATCCCGAGTCAATTCCGCTAGTACCCGTGTATTTAACTCGTCTGCAGTCTGGAACCATTACACGAGGAACTTATAGTAGGGTTCGGACGGGATTGCCGTCAGAAGACGAAGGATCAGATGCCTGCTCTGCGATTGCATCGGACAACACGGTATCCAGCGAGGGACAACCCCGCGAGGTACTCATGATCAGCGCCGAGCAAGTAACCAAAATGCTTGAAGATGCCCTGGCTAGGCAGAAGGAAAGTTTCAAGTTCGAGATGGAGATGGCCATGCAGCAAATGAGAGAGATGCATGACCAACAAATCACGGCTTTGACAACTCACCAAGGAGAGCCCACTCGACACAATCATCAGAATCAAGATGAGAATGAACGGGAAGGGAATAATGTCAACATAACTATTCCCCCTGTCAACAACGACAACGGAAGTGGTCCTGTAGATGATAATGTAAAAGAGGACCACGTTACCTCTCCCCAAAGCCACTCGAAGATAAGAACGAGTGAAGACAAGAAGATGAAGGACTTGGAGAGCAAAATCAATGCGTTGATGAATGCTCAAGAAGTGAAAAGATCCGGCATACCATGTCCATACCCAAGGGAGTGGGAATCAATTCCATAGCCGGCAAAGTTTAATTTAATCAACTTTACGCCGTTTGATGGAAAGGGTTCCCCTACCCAACATTTAATATATTTTAAGTCTCACTTAGGAATAATCTCCGGTAATGAACCCTTGATGGTACGGTCATTCGTTGGCACTCTTCGCGGAGCGGCCTTCGATTGGTATCGTCGCCTCAAGCCGGGAAGTATCAGCAGTTGGGACGACATAGAGGATATGTTTCTGACGAACTTCTTCGACGACGACACTGAGGTCTCAATCGGCACTCTGTTTGATGAGAAGCAGAAAAATGGGGTGACAGTCGAAAACTTTGTGAAGAGGTTCCGAAATAAAGCAATGAATTGTAGGGATCCAGTTAGCGAAGATTTCGAGACCTGTCATAACAATCTTTCATTGGACATCCTGGAAGCCATGTGAATGGCACCGCCAAAGACCTGGAAGGATCTGAAGGTGCGAGGAGAACGAGCCGAACGATTCCTTAAAGGAAGAAGGCGGAAAGGGGTCAAATAGCTAATAATGCTCCGCAACCAAACTTCGTCCCTAAGGGAA
>NC_033795.1:72780509-72798262 GCF_001876935.1 Asparagus officinalis | reverse complement strand
ATGGGTCTACAGGCACGCGTCATTTACGGATTCAACAACAGCCGGGTCAAGGCCTTGGAAGATCGGATAAAGCTGCAAATGGGTGATCTGAAGACGGAGGTCACGTGTTACGTGATTTGATGCTGAGACATATTCCTTACTATTGGGTCCGGGCCTTTGCGATCCATAGCTAATGTCTTATGTTTCCCTCCACCCTACATCTGTGTCTGAAAGTATGTCGACATGGTGAAGGGTCAGGACGGTCGGATTCGCGGATAAACAACCATTTAAAGGGTTTAGGAATTATTTCACTGATTCTCTCCTCCGTATGGGTTAACGATCGACACGGAACCGCCAATCGGTCCAAGGCGCGGACAGCGGAGAAGAAGCTGATTCCGAATCGGATTCGATTACAATGGTGTTGGTTTAAATGACAATTTACCCTTTGTAATCAATCTGACGAATGAACAATCGTCAGAGCGTAAAGTTGTAACTGGCAACTTGCCGATATTGAAACTAAAAGATGACTTTAGGTACTCGTTGTCTCTGATGATGCAACAAAAGGACTACACGATAATCCTGAATGTAATATGCCGCTCCGATCATCTTATGATAACAAAAAGAAACACCTCCAAGCATTCCTTCGGAAAACCCTGGTCATGCCTGCCAAACAGGATGTTCGAAAGAATGATTTATGGTAAAGGAGAGAATTTTCCTTACAGATATTTCCTAATGAGAGACGAAAAAGGAAGATAAACTGGTCGACATTATTAAGTATAGTCCTGAAGCGCGCAAGCTCAATGGAAAACAGGATATGGATCTTCACACTCGGAGCAGGTCTATTACTTCGATCGAAGGTCCTCGGTGTTCCAGCCAAAGCGGCATATGTTACCAAAAGGGAACCTGATGATTTTTATAAATACAGCGAGGCGTTAGGATCCATAATCTTCTTCACGCAAGACGAATGCTGCTGGTTAATTAATGACCAGATAATCTACGCAATACAAAAGACAATTCGCCAGTGCTCTCAGAATGGGACTCCAATACAAGTCTGGGGAAGCTTTCATAAGCCTAACTGGCGAACATGTACCAGCTGATCCATCCACAATGGAAGACGACGATCAAATGCCAACATGGAAGACCCATGGGTTCATCACTTAAACATGCAGTATTGGTGATGGTTCGACCAAGGGAAACCCCCACTGAAGATAAAATTAATTCCATTAATTAATGGGGTTGACGAGGACAACCCAAAGCCTATATTCGTGTCAGCCCGATCATCTTCCGCCAAATGAGAAGGAAGCAATTAATTTTGCTTCTCGATTCAGGGAATATATTGCTACGTGGCTTTGCTTTACAGACATGCTGTGAACCTATTCGAAGATTTATCCCATATCGGCATCTTCTCTCATATATCTGCGAGGTGAGCCTCTGCACCCTGCAATTTCTGAGTAACGTGAATTGGCTATCGCTCTTCTGCTGCTGATTTTCACCGACTCGGGGATGCATAATGTCCTCGGCTCATAAACAATAGCAATCGACGCATGCGTTTTCGGTCCGCCCAGGATTCTTAGTGTGAGCCTTGTGGCATGCGGTTAAGAATTGATCGCAGATCGCAGATTTATCCGCGTGAGGTAGGAAACATGACGCATCCAGATATGGTCTGAGCAATAGTACCCTTTCCAGTGCCATGGGAAGGAAGTAGACGGTTAAATTTCGATTGGATTCCTGTACGCTTGCTTCGAATACGCGGATGCTTACTCGTATAGAGGGCATGTCGCGTCCCAAAGAGCAGCAGCAGCAGGATCATATTCTCAGATCCTCTTCCATCATCACAGATTCCGACGCATTATTCGACCGGTAATCCTTGTGACTTCCTCGAATTCTCGCACCTACCATAAAGTTACCTGTCGTTTTATGCAAGGTGGATGGTTTCATGATTTCAGTCAAGATATAACGAAAATGTTTAAGATGTCACCATGCCCAGAGTTGACCGGCGACGAAGATATGACTACGCAGGCGGAGTTTATTCACACGCCTTCGTCTGACTGGGCCCTTTGTCGTCTGCGTCACTTATTTGGTAGTACCCTAGTAGAAGCTTCTTCCGTTTGTCAAATGTCATCCCTCTTTCTCTGTCGGTCGTCTTAAAGATACTTGCCACGCCACGTGACAACGGAGCAATGACTAAAGATTTCGAGAACAGTCTTAGGGAAAACCGGTCGAATCTCACGCGCATTGGATTTGGATTGTAAGAAAGCGGCCACAAAGAATCACGGATCAAGGACTTGAAGGACGACTGTCCATCTATGCGGGAACATCAGTTGAAGATGAACTCCCATAAATCATTCCTTGGAATGTCCAGCGGAAAATTCCTTGGATTCGTCGTCACCACTAAGGGTATACATATTGATCCTGATAAGGTGAAGGCGATACACGAACTGCAACCCGCTAGAAATCTAAGAGAGCTCAGAGGATTGCAAGGGCGTTTAGCTTACATCAGGCGGTTCATCTCAAACCTTTCTGGGAAGTGCCAACCATTCTCTAAGCTAAACAAGAAAGGGGTGTCATTCATCTGGGACGATGCCTGCCAAAAAGTATTCGAAGATATCAAAACGTATCTGGCGAATCCTCCTGTTCTCGTCGCACCAAAATCAGGTAGACCGTTCTTGATTTACCTCAAGGCGATGAACCACTCGATAAGTGCTTTACTAGCACAAGATGATGATAATGGTCACGAACAGGCAGTTTATTACCTAAGTCGGACATTGATAGGCGCTGAGTCTCGATATCCGATGATTGAGAAAGAATGTCTCGTATTGGTATTTGCAATGCAAAAGATGCGGCATTATTTAGTTGGACAGACGATCTACGTCATTTCTAACATTAATCCATTGCGGGT
The DNA here is from genome assembly GCF_001876935.1 of Asparagus officinalis. Taxonomy (NCBI): domain Eukaryota; kingdom Viridiplantae; phylum Streptophyta; class Magnoliopsida; order Asparagales; family Asparagaceae; genus Asparagus; species Asparagus officinalis. The sequence continues at coordinate 72,795,384 of NC_033795.1, read as the reverse complement.
ATTTATGACGCAACCAGCCTCTATGAATTGACGGTTAGCGAAGTGGGCCCTTCTATTGTCCTAATATGATTTGCACTTCAAACAACAGAAGTCAATCAAAGGACAAACGATTTGTGATCTTCTGGCGGCAAACCCGACCACAGATACGGCAGAAGTATATGATGACTTGCCGAATGAAACCCATGACATTAACACTACGTCGCACCCACAAGTATGGCAATTATACTTCGATGGTGCTTCAAGAGCAGTTAATAGGGCAGTCACCCCGGGGTGTCCCAAAGTCTCCTCTGGAGTTGGAGTGGTCTTAATTTCCCCGGGGAAGCATGTGATGCCTCGGGCTTATTCATTGACTAATCCATGTTCCAATAACGTAGCCGAGTACAACGCGCTTCTCATTGGACTCAGTTTCGCCAAAGAGCTGGGGGTCGAATATCTCGAAGCTTTCGGGGATTCTCAACTGATAGTCAACCAAGTCCGTGGAGAGTATGAGGTCAGGAACCAAGACCTGATCCCATACCATCAGGAGGCCATCAAAATGGCAAATTCTTTTGAAGAATTCTATATTGAATACATCCCCCATCTCCAGAACGCTTATGCGGATGCACTGGCAGCACTAGCGGTGTCACTTGCGCAGCCTCCGCAGCACTAGCGGTATTACTTGCACAGCCTCCTGAAACTGAGCTGTTAGTCACAGTGAGGACGCATCAGCTCTGCATACCCATATACGATATGGATATTGAAGAGGAAGATGACGAAAACATAAACGCCAAGGAGGTGAATTCAACTCAAATTGGGTCTGAGTCCCGAGATTGGTGTTTTCCTATCATTGACTACGTCCAATATGGCATTTTGCCAGAGGACATAAAAGAAAGAGAATCAATTCGCCGAAGAGCGCCAAGGTTCTTTTACAATACTGAAACCCATACGTTATATCGTAGGGGGTACGATGGTTTATTACTCCGATGCCTTTCGAATAAAGAAGCAGAAGAAGTTCTTAAGGAAGCACACGAAGGTCCCAAACTGTATGATCGTATCAGGAGAATGGGATATTTTTGGCCAACAATGGTTCGTGACGCAATCGAATACGCCCGAGAGTGTCATGCTTGTCAAATACATGCAAATTATATGCATCAACCGCCAGAGCAGTTGCACACGTCAACCACGTCTTGGCCGTTCGAGACATGGGGTATGGACATCGTCGGTCCTATTTTTCCCCCTTCAGTCAAAGGTGATCGATTCATCCTCACAATCACCGATTACTTCTCAAAGTGGGCTGAAGCAATTCCGCTTAGAGAAGTGAAGACTGTAGGCGTATAAAACTGCCTATAGGTCCCTTAACACAGCTCGACAATGCCGATTCGACGAACCGACCATCGAGCGACGTATGCAGACACGATTGTTAGTCCACAACGCCGAAGACAAGCGATACGCGACGAAGCGGATTAACGAGGCTACGAAGCTAATGAACCACACGCAAACAACGGAATAAATCCACTCGCGTGCGGAAGCAAGCTAACGGGTTAAAGAGTCAACGAGTCATCTAACCAAAGGCGGACTCAGACGAATCACGATGGAATCAAGATCAGTTTCAGACTCGAATTCAGAAGTGGATTTACTGCCAAATCAGGAATCGGATTTACTGCCAAATCAGTCAACGAATCAGAGTCTAAATCAACCACACAACCGAATCACGGCGAAACCGAAAAACGGATACAACTACAAAACGACGGAAAACCACGCCTAAAGGGGGGGCTCGGCCGAAACCGAGCCACCTCTAGGTGGCCTTCGGGCCAAAGCCGAGGCCACCTTGAGGATGGCTCGCGGGCGAGCCACCTGCAGGTGGCTCGGCCAAGGCCGAGTCACCCTTCACGGTGGCTCGGTAGAAACTGCTGTAGTTCCGCCGCCATGGTGCCGGGCACCAGTAGTGTGGCCTATATAATAGGAGAGTGGCTTCATTTGTTCAAAGTTGGATTTTTGAGGCAAAGCCCTGCTGGTATTGCAAGACTCGATTCTGACAAAAGATTGAAGCTTTTGGCGACTTTCCGCAGGACTTTGTCATCCAGGATCTGTGCTCTGCGATCGTCAACGTCAAATGAAGCAAGAGTTTCGAGAGGACCGATCTCAGATCCTACGCAGTGTATCACGCATCAAACGCTTGGCCTTTTGATCCGACGGCACTTTGTGCGATTGTTCCTTGCGTGAACCATCCCCCCGCCGCTGCACTCTCTCTTCCTGGTGAATTAATTACTTCCGTTCGTACTGCGTAGATCCGACCCGGATCCTAGATCTCGCGCGTGCGCCACGGATAAACCCCGGTGCAGGCAAAGAACCACAAAGCGACGCGACGCAAAACAGAAGCAGCTCGCTGATTCGTTCGACAAACAAGGAAACAAAGTTGTAATTTTCATTTCTTTTCAATTTGATTTTCGTTGTAACCGGATCTTATAAAAAGACCGGATCTTTGTAACTCAAAAAAGTTGTTATTTAAGAGTGCAATGGAATCAATAATGAAGAAAGACACGATTTTTCCCGTGAACAATCTGGCGACCACAGTGGGAGCCGCCGATCTCGCTGCCGAGATCGGAGTGTCGCAGCCGCGCATCTCGATCCCGGTCGTGGAGGAGGTTGAATACGAGTTCGACCAGCAGAAGTTCGAGGAGTACTTGTCGTCCTCGTCCGGATCAACCTCCCCCCGCAAGTCCAAGAAGCTCTCCTCCAGGAGAAAAACTCGTTGGTATGAAGACGTGGAAAATACCAACGAAGATCTCGCCCCGCTGGATGCCAAAGTCTCATCGGGTGAGATTCCTCCAATTCCCAACTAGGTCGGATCTGCTCTGGCCAACCCTTCTGCCGCAGGGGGCGTGGTGACTCTCTCGAAGAGAGCCCACCAAAGGCAACGCCAACGCCTTGCGAAACAATTCGCAAAGGCCATGGAGTCTGTTGACGGTATCCGCTACAACGCGGATCTGAAGAACAAGAGAGGCAAAAAGCCTCAACAATCAATGAATGGTGGTTCCTCCAAGCCGCCAACAATGGAATGGGTCCGTGTCAAACGTAACCGATCAATGCTGGAGGAGCGCATTCGCAAGCGCCGCGCATTATCAGCGCAGGCACGGGCTCAACCCGAAGAAGCCCGTAGAAAGCTGCAAAAAGCGGTAGCCGAGAAGCCACCACCAACTCGCAAAGTTTGGAGGCCGAAGTCTGAAGCGGCGGGTCCGACCCAAAAGCAGCAACTGCGGCCGTCGAAAGAGTTCAACCTCCGGCGAATCAATCCAGACCGCCGATGATTTCCACAACTACCCCGGGAGATCCCGTAGGACCATCCCAGAAAAGGAAGTCAGTCTTGGAGCGCCTCGGTCCACTTCCCGAGGAGCGAAGCAAAGCTCCAATCCAAGGATGTTTGGGCCCACTAAGAAAACCCCGAACGAATCAACACGTTGGGGGTCGCCGCCACCTCCAACATGATAAGGAACTCAAGGCAGCTGCGCGCGCTAATTTGTGCATCGAAGTCCAAGAGCCCGCTGAGAATTCACGCCCAAAAAGGCATGTCTCGAGGCGCGTGACTCTTGAGAGCCCTAAGAAGGCAGTTCACCCTCTGAAGGAAACGTTGTCGTCTGATGACGATAACGTTATACCTGAGGAATCATGCCGACACGCGATAGGTTACTCCGACCTTCAAACCGACGAGTTGTACTATCGTGATGGGAGCACGAGGAAAACCAGGAAGAGGAGTCCCCGAAAACCGGAAACTCAATGCCCCTGTTCCAAACTCATTCGGGCAATATTGTCTGAGTACAATTGCATCAAGACGGTCCCCGAAAGAGTTTCAGTTTTCGAAAGGCTCAATACCGAAACGCCAAGACCGAGATCTAGGTGCTTCCGACAAAGAAGAAGGGTAATTGAAGACGGAGAACTTCCTAGGGTCACTACCAATATGACCAGCAAAAGGGCATCGACAAGGGATAATCCCGAGTCCGGAAGTACCCTGGCGGATGACCCGTCTGCAGTCCAGAGCCATCATACGAGGAACTTATAGTAGGGTTCGGACAAGATTACCGTCGGAAGATAAAGAATCGGATTCCTGCTCTACCGTCGCATCAGATAACACGGTATCCAGCGATGGACAACCCCGCGAGTCTTTCATGATAAGCGCGGAACAAGTGGCCAAGATGCTCGAAGAAGCCATGGCTAAACAGCAAGAGAGCTTCAGGTTCGAAATGCAGATGGCTATGCAGAGTATGAGAGAAAGGCATGACCAACAAATCCAAGCATTGACGAACCAGCAAGGCGAGCCAAGTCGTCATAACCAGGTTAATCTGGAAAACGGATCTCCGCTCAAGAGACGAAGAAAACAGGCATTCCCTGTCCATACCCACGAGAATGGGAATCGATCCCCTATCCGGCGAAGTTCAGTTTAATCAACTTCACGCCGTTCGATGGGAAGGGTTCCCCCACTCAGCATTTGATTTATTTCAAATCGCACTTGGGTATTATCTCCGGCAATGAGCCTCTGATGGTGCGGTCATTCGTCGGCACTCTTCGCGGAGCTGCCTTCGATTGGTATCGTCGCCTCAAGCCAGGAAGCGTGAACAGCTGGGATGACATGGAGACCAAGTTCCTGGCCAACTTCTTCGACGACGACACCGAGATATCTATCGGATCATTGCTCGATGAGAAGCAGAAGGACGGGGAGTTAGTCGACACCTTCGTCAAAAGGTTCCGGAACAAGGCGATGAATTGCCGGGACCCGATCACCGAGGAATTCATTCTCCAGACCTGCCATAATAATCTGTCCTTAGACGTATTGGAAGCAATGGGGACAGCACCGTCTGACACTTGGAAGGATCTGAAGGTGCGCGGTGAACAAGCCGAACGTTTCCTCCGAAGGAAGAAGGCCGAGAGGAACCTACCGACGGCTAATCCTCTGGACTCAAACTTCGCCTCTCGTGGTAAGGGCAAGGCACCTGCAGCTGCTGGTGGTGCTAATCAAGCGTCACAACAGCAATCCCGAAGGCAGCAAAAGACTTCGGGTCCGAGACTCCAAAGAGAGTATTCCTTCAAGGACGAAGACGTTCCAGCCATCTTCGAATCCCTCCTTGAAAGTAACAAGATCAAGCTACCACCTATCACAAATCAGGAGGAAGCTGACAACACGACGGATCCAAAGTACTGTGCATACCACAGGAGGGTCGTTCATCCCACCAAGGATTGCTTTGCTCTCAAGAATAGCATTCAGACCTTGGTTGAAGCCGGCGTCATATTTCTCAGATAAGCCAAAGGGTTGTTCATCCCACCAAGGATTGCTTTGCTCTCAGGAATAGCATTCAGACCTTGGTCGAAGCCGGCGTTATAACGCTAAGGTAAGCCAATTGAGAACGGCAAGACTCCAAAGAGTATACGAGTATAAACTGTTTCTCAATCCTCCAACAAGTGCATGAGGTTAAACTGCTTCCTTACATACTCCAACAGGTATATGAGTCTAAACTGTTTCCTTTCTTTCACGGGAAGTTCCTGGAGAATACCATGCTTGATATTCTTAAGGATAATCCGGACACCCAACTGAGTACAATACCATACCCAGTTTTGCAAAGGAAGCTGGGGGGTGGATGATTCATGTAACGGAAGTTCCCAAAAGAAATCCATATAGTGTATTCTTAGGGATAATCCGGTCACCACAGCTTCATAGTTAGAGTCCGGATATAATCTGGTCAAACCTTCATACAGTTAGGACCACAACCAAAATCTCCTCTCGATTCCTCCAATGAACGAGAGGTCCACTTTCAAATCAAGTGATCAAACCTTCCTACAGTTAGGGTCACCTCAAACTCCGATTTGGTCAAACCTTCTTATAGTTAGGACCACAGTCAAAATCCCATCTCGATTCCTCCAATGAACGAGAGGTCCACTTTCAAATCAAGTGATCAAACCTTCCTACAGTTAGGGTCACCTCAAACTCCCATTTGGCCAAACCTTCCTACAGTTAGGGTCAAAACCATAATTCACTCTCGATAAACGAGAAATTCACCTTTAGTTTGGTAATCAAACCTTCTGACAGTTAGGATCATCCGAAGTGTAGGCATCAAAAATTGCCTATAGGTCTCCACGAACGGCTCAGTGTTAAAGAACGACGACGAACGTTACCATCCGATCCACAGGAGTCCAATTGACGTCGACGAACGATTGAAGTGAATCGACGAGCTACGTGAGCTGATAGGATTTCGGAACAACGAAGACCCGGGCCAATCAGGGAACCCGGCGATGTTCACAAAAAGGATAATACCCTCCATGTCTCGATCACTCTACAAATAATCCAACCACCAGAACGGATTGAACTCTTCGTCAAGCATCCAACGCACTTGGAATCACTCAAATCCAAGTTCGGACGAAGAAGCTACGGGGAAAACAATCAACGGAGCGTCTCAGGCTGAGTTGGGACACCCGGGGTGTCTCGGGAAAGTCGAAACACCCCAGGGGTGTCTAGGGAAAGTCGAAACAATCCGAGACACCCAGGGGTGTCTAGGCCCCCTAGATGCTCCTATTGCCTATAAATAGCCCCCTTGGGCCTCATTTTTGTAGATCTGGATTTTTGGTGAAGTTGGCGAAGCCCTGCTGCAGTGAAGAGTGGTCGAGCGCTTCAACCGAGGAGGAGAGAGGTCTTCATCAGATTCTTCATCACCCGTCCCCCCTTTTCCTTAGTATTACCCTTCGCCGGTAATCACTAAGAAGAGCAGATATCTCGTTTTAGCCGAGATAGACGCTTCAGGCTTCTAGATCTCACGCGGATCAACGAAGCTCTGTCCGATTTTTCGGAACAGATCTGAGTGCCAGGTAGTCCACGGATATTGACGTCCCCGTCACAGGCAAAAGACCCACGCAAGCAGAAGACCGATAAACGATCTCTGCGTTTGTTTTGACGAGAGTTGTAACTTTTGTTTTCATTGTGTGAAAGTCTTATAAAAAGACAATCTTTTTTCATTGTAACGACTAAAGATGTAATGAATACAGCAATGAATACAACAATTTTCAACGCAAACAAGCTGGCGACCACAGTGGGAGCCAACGGCCTCGTTGCCGAGGCCGTCGTGACGCAACCGGCATTCAAGATCCGGGTGAATGAAGAATACGAGCTCGATCGCGATCAGCAAAAGTTTGAAGAGTACCTCTCTTCCTCCTCCTCCAGATCCGCCTCTCCGAACAGGCGCAGGAAGGCATCCTCTTCCAGAAACGTTCGCGGGACCCTCGGCTCAAAGACCCAAGATCCCCTTGCCATCGCTGCACTTGCACCACGTGACGTCCCCGCGTCGTCCAACGTGGTCGAGACCGCAGATCCGGACTTCTCCTCCGCCGAGGAGATGGCTACTGAAGACGCTCCAGCATTGTCAAAGAGAGCACGCCAAAGACGGCGTCAACGCCTTGCTCGTCAGCTGGCCAAGGCTTTGGAGCCGATGGATGGGATCCGCTATAATGTGGATCTAAAATCCAGGCGGCGCCGGGAACAACAGCGGCGAACAACCAACCCCTCCTCCAAAGCAGAAACGAACGGATGGGTTCGTGTCAAAAGAACCCGTTCTACTCTCGAGGAGCGAATCCAGAAGCGCCGCGCCTTGCGTGCGCAGGCCCGGACCCTTGTACGAAGAACACAAGAAACGCAAAGGGAAAAGGCAGTTAAGAGATCGCCAAGATCCAAACGAGTCTGGGTGCCAAAGGCCAAATCAGCGCCTAAGGCAAAAACAGGCGACGTTGCTCTCCGGCCTTCGTCGACTTCAGATCCTGAACCTCCGTTAAAGCCCGGCTGCGATGTGGATTTCCTCAAGTTTAGGAATCCTCTGAACAATCGTATCAGTGCTCTACCCGAGAATCGAGGAAAAGCGCTTGTTAAGGAAAGCTGGAGATCGTTGAAGGAGCTTCGAGCCAACATCCGGATTGGGGGTCGTACGCGACCTCCTAACAAATTGATTGCTGCGACGACCCGCTTGGCGGTGCATGCAGAAAATCAGGAGCCCGTTAAGGCTTCACCCTCACAAAGGTGCGATTCCAAACGTGTGACTCCCGTAGATGCCAACAAGGCAATGTTTACTCAGAGGAAAACGCGTCAGACAGACGAACGAGCAGCCGATAGGTTACTCCGACCGCAACGTCGATGAGTTGTACTATCAGGCTGGGGGTGCGAATAAATCTCGAAAGAGAAGTACCCACGAGGCGGACCTTCACTGTCCGTGTATCAAAATTATCAGGGCAGTATCATCAGCGTGTAGCTATCCTAAGACCGCTCCGCGGAGGGTCTCGGTATTCGAGAGAATCTCCTATGGAACAACGAAGCCCAAATCAGGGCATTTCCACCAAAGAGGATCGGTTGCTCGAGATGATGAATTCCCAGAAGTTACCATCAACATGGTCAACAAGGGAGGATCTCCAATTGTTTCAAGTGGTTCCTACCCTAATTTCTCTCTAGGAAGCAGAGTCAATTCGAGAATAGCTCAGCTTCAGCTAGAAGCCGTCGGATATAACGATGACCATGGAATCCATGAAGAAGTCCATTCCGATGATGAACTCTCAGATTCTTATTCCGCGCTCGCCTCCGACGATACAACGTCTAGCATAGGGCAAGTCCGAGAAGTGTTCATGGTCAACACCCAGCAAATAGCCAAGATCATTGAGGATGCTCTAGCCAAGCAGAAAGAAGCATTCAAATTCGAAATAGAAATGGCTATGCAGGAGATGAGACAAATGCACGACCAACAAATCTGAGCTTTGTCAAATCAGCTAGTTGAATCCAGCCGTCGCACCCAGAACGCCGCGATTGACATCGATCCGGAAGTGGACGAGATCATCATGGCCGACGCACCGCCCAAAAATGCTGAGGGTGGCCCCACTAAAGATAACAACGCTGGGGGTGGACCCACCAGTGATGACAACCCTGGGGGTGGCCGTATTATTCCTCTCAAAAATTGTCCAAAACAGAATATGGATGAGGCCGAAAAGATGAGGGATCTCGAAAGGAAAATTGACGCCTTGATGTCTGCCCGAGAGGTGAAGAAGACCGGCATTCCGTGTCCTTACCCGAAAGAGTGGGATTTGACCCCGTATCCGGCGAAGTTCAACCTGATCAACTTCACGCCATTCAACGGGAAAGGTTCCCCCACTCAGCTTCTGGTTTATTTCAAGTCCCACTTGGGGGTGATCTCTGGCAACGAGCCTTTGATGGTTCGGTCATTCGTTGGCACCCTTCGCGGGCCCGCCTTCGATTGGTACCGCCGTCTCAAGCCCAGAAGCATCAACAGCTTGGAGGACCTAGAGAGCATGTTCCTCTCTCATTTCTTCGATGATGACACCAAAGTGTCGGTCAGGACACTCTTCGAGGAGAAACAAAAAGACAGAGAGTCGGTAGATACCTTCATCAAACGCTTCCGCAATCAGGCAATGAACTGCAAGGATCCCGTCACGGAGGAGTTCATCTTGCAGACTTGTCATAACAATTTGTCCATTAATATCTTGGACATTATGGGAGTAGAGCCGCTCAATACCTGGAAAGAGTTGAAGGTACGCGGAGAACAGGCCGAACGCTTCCTCAGAAGGAGGAAGGTCGAGAGAAACCAACTGATGGTTAACCCTCTGAATTCGAGTCTCGCACCCCATGATGAAGGAGACGCACCTGCAATAGTTATTGACGTTAATCAAACGTCACAACAGCAGTTCCGAAGACAACAGAAAAATTCGGGTCCGAGGCTCCAAAATGAATATTCCTTCAAGGACGAAGACGTTCCAGCCATCTTCGAAACCCTCCTTGGAAGCAACAAGATCAAGCTACCACCTATCACGAATCAGGAGGAAGCTGACAACACTACAGACCCAAAGTACTATGCATACCACAGGAGGGTCGTTCATCCCACCAAGGAGTGCTTTGCTCTTAAGAATAGCATCCAAACCTTGGTTGAAGCCGGCGTTAAAAACTCCAAAGAGTACAAGAGTATAAACTGTTTCTCATAACTCCGACAAGTATAAGAGTATAAACTGCTCCTTAACACTCTGAAGAGTATACGAGTATAAACTGCTTCTCAATCCTCCAATCGGTATATGAGGTTAAACTGTTCCCTGATACTCGAATAGGTATATGAGTCTAAACTGTTTCCCACTTTTGACGGGAAGTTCCTGGAGGGTATTACGCTAATATTCTTAAGGATAACCCAGTCAGGTAATTGAGAATAATATCCGAACCAGCCCCGCAGAGGAAGCTGGGGGTGGATAATTCGTGTAACGGGAAGTTCCCGAAAGAATGTTAACACTCTTAGGGATAACCAGATCATTACAAACAAAGTGATAAACACTAAACCCCACTGTGATTTCTACGAGTCAACACTCTCGATGTGATTTGTACTCCTACTCTCACTGTCTACCCGGTCAAACCTTCTCATAGTTAGGGCCATAACTAAAGTCCCCTCTCGATTCCTTCCATGAACGAGAGGTCCACTTTTAAATTGGGCGATCAAACCTATAAAAGGTAAGAACGTCTCAGACCCCCACTTCCACTTGCTTTGCTTTCTGGTCAAACCTATAAAAGTTAGGGCCAAAGCCAAATTCCTCTCTCGATTCCTTCCATGAACAAGATGTCCACTTTCAATTTGAACAGTCAAACCTATAAAAGTTAGGATTGTTCCCGATCTCGCTTAGTCAAGCCTACAGATAGTCAAGACTAAGGTCGAGTCACTCCTTTTCGATAAACGAAAAAAAAATCCACCTTTGTCCCCTTTTCCACCAAACCTATAAAAGTTAGGGTTGAAATTGGGCTTTCTCCTCAATGAATGAGGGATTCTTTGGGTTCAAATGACCAATCCTATAAAAACCTCTGACAAATTCACTTATCAATCCTCTTCAATAGGATGATAAGTCCACAAAGTTGCTCCGATCGTAACACATTCCTGTCATGTTAACATCACACCTCTGACAATCCACTTATCAATCCTCGTCAATAGGATGATAAGTCCACAAAGTTGCTCCAATCGCAACACACATCCTGTCATGTTAACAATATACCTCTGATAACAATCCACTTATCAATCCTCTTCAATAGGATGATAAGTCCATAAAGTTGCTTCAATCGCAACACAAATGCATGCTAGCCCGACTCAAACGGTAGTCGGTAAAGGCTCATCAAACCCGTTGATGGGTGAGAATTTGCCAAAAATTCTATAAATGCAAGTCATTGACGTACCAGCTCCATTAGTTGGTCTCGTAACTTGAGCATCCAACAACTTCAGGATAAGATCTTTGAGCATCCAACAACTTCAGGATAAGATCTACAAATGCAGATGAATCAGCTTTAACAGTTGGTCCTACAACCCCGACATTTGAGACCGCTATGCTCCAATACCTTAAGAGCTTAAACTGTGTATACTCCAGCAAACGTACGAGTATAAACTGTGTTAATGGCGATCCAAAACCCTAGGGTCCACGCCAGTTAACGCGTAACCCTAGGTCAACGCCAGTCAACGCGTTGCAACAAAGTCAACGTTTGACGATTCAAAACCCTAGGGTCAACGCCGGTCAACGCGTAACCCTAGGTCAACGCCAGTCAACGCGTTGCGACACAAGTCAACGTTCGACGATTTGAAACCCTAAGGGTCAACGCCGGTCAACGCGTAACGCTAGGTCAACGCCAGTCAACGCGTTGCAACACAAGTCAACGTCTAACGATCCGAAACCCTAAGGGTCAACGTTGGTCAACGCGTAACCCTAGGTCAACGCCAGTCAACGCGTTGCAACACAAGTCAACGTTTGACGATTCAAAACCCTAAGGGTCAACGTCGGTCAACGCGTAACCCTAGGTCAACGCCAGTCAACACGTTGCAACACAAGTCAACGTTCGACGATTCAAAACCCTAAGGGTCAACCGGTCAATGCGTAACCCTAGGTCAACGCCAGTCAACGCGTTGCGACAAAAAGTCAACACACGGTGATCCGAAACCCTAAGTCAACACAATGTGACGGAGGTAGTTCAAAGTCAAATCAATGACACGAGCCAAACTCAATTCATCAGCTGCAGACTCGAGACTCCGACGACGGCCAAGCGATAAACGCAGTGCCGGAAGAACTTCGGCTATTCGTCAAAGCATCGAATAGACCAAAAATCGAAGGAGCCAAGAGTTGAAGATAACTACAGGTCCTTACGTCGACTGAAGGCTAGACCAATCACATCCAAAGTATTCTAGCCTCTTCTATAAAAGAAACGAGTCCGGAACGCTTTGGAGGGGGTATCTGTAGGCATCAAAAATTGCCTATAGGTCTCCACGAACGGCTCAGTGTTAAAGAACGACGACGAACATTACCATCCGATCCACAGGAGTCCAATTGACGTCGACGAATGATTGAAGTGAATCGACGAGCTACGTGAGCTGATAGGATTTCGGAACAACGAAGACCCGGGCCAATCAGGGAACCCAGCGATGTTCACAAAAAGGATAATACCCTCCATGTCTCGATCACTCTACAGATAATCCAACCACCAGAGCGGATCGAACTCTTCGTCAAGCATCCAACGCACTTGGAATCACTCAAATCCGAGTTCGGACGAAGAAGCTACGGGGAAAACAATCAACGGAGCGTCTCAGGCTGAGTTGGGACACCCGGAGTGTCTCGGGAAAGTCGAAACACCCCAGGGGTGTCTAGAGCCGAGACACCCCAAGGGTGTCTCGGCCAATCCGAGACACCCAGGGGTGTCTAGGCCCCCTAGATGCTCCTATTGCCTATAAATAGCCCCCTTGGGCCTCATTTTTGTAGATCTGGATTTTTGGTGAAGTTGGCGAAGCCCTGCTGCAGTGAAGAGTGGTCGAACGCTTCAACCGATGAGGAGAGAGGTCTTCATCAGATTCTTCATCACCCGTCCCCCCTTTTCCTTAGTATTACCCTTCGCCGGTAATCACTAAGAAGAGCAGATATCTCGTTTTAGCCGAGATAGACGCTTCAGGCTTCTAGATCTCACGCGGATCAACGAAGCTCTGTCCGATTTTTCGGAACAGATCTGAGTGCCAGGTAGTCCACGGATATTGACGTCCCCGTCACAGGCAAAAGACCCACGCAAGCAGAAGACCGATAAACGATCTCTGCGTTTGTTTTGACGAGAGTTATAACTTTTGTTTTCATTGTGTGAAAGTCTTATAAAAAGACAATCTTTTTTCATTGTAACGACTAAAGTTGTAATGAATACAGCAATGAATACAATAATTTTCGACGCAAACAAGAAGTTTTCGATTCTCGGAGTGGAGGTCCCACTCCTAGTTTCATCGTTCCGGATTCTGGGGGTGGAAATCCCACCTCGAGTCTCCTTTCCAGCTGAAGATAGAATATAAAATTTTTCTTCTTCAGTGTCGGGAGATAGAATATAAAATTCTTCCTCTCCCATTTCGGGTTCGTCTTTGCCCCAAGAGAAGACACCACCTTTTTTTTACAACTCCCAAAATCTATGCCTCACAGGTACTAGGAAGTTTTCCCCGAATCCTAAGCAGGGATAAGTCTGCGCCTAACACGCGCTGCCGGTTTAGTCTTTTTCCATAGAAAAAGACACCAGAGTTCGATTCTGGGGTATTCTATCCTGAAACCTAAGCAAGGATAAGTCTGCGCTTAACCCGCGCTGCCGGTTAGTTCTTAACCGTCAAAAAGAACACCCGTTCACATATTCAACATTGTGGCAGGTTGTTATTAATAACACCAAAATCCATGCCTTACACGCATGGGGAATTTCATCCTGAATCCTATGAAAGGATATGCCGACGCCTAACACGCATCGCCGGTTTAGTCTTTTTCCGTAGAAAAAGACACCATAATACCAGTCTGGGGTATTTTATCCTGAAGCCTAAATAGGGATAAGTCAGCGTCTAATACACGTTGCCGGGAAGTCTATTCCCGTGAGAAAGACGAAGTCTACGTATTCGAAGTCGTAGCATCAAGTCTAAGGGAGTTCATTCCTTTAGCACAACGTCACATGCGGAACGGGTTTAGACAATCCGCATGTAAGCCCGACTCAAACGGTAGTCGGTAAAGGCTAATCAAATCCGTTGAAGGCTGGGGGTTAGCCAAAAACCCCAAAGTCAACGCCTAACACGAAAGTCAATGCCTAACACGCGTCGCCGGGTAGTCTATTCCCGTGAGAAAGACGAAGTCTACGTATTCAATATCGTAGCACTAAGAGAGTTGACTCTCTTAGCACAACGTCACATGCGGAACAGATTTGCATAATCCGCATGCTAGCCCGACTCAAACGGTAGTCGGTAAAGGCTTATCAAACCCGTTGATGGCTGAGGGTTTGCCAAAAATCCTATAAATACGAGAGTCACTGACGCATCAGCTTCATTAGTTGGTCTCGTGACTTGAGCATCCAACGACATTCGAAACCCTAGGGTCAACACCAGTCAACGCGCAACCCTAGGTCAACGTTATTCAACGCGTTGCGATCAAAAAGTTAGCGTACGACGTTTAAAACCCTAAGGTCAATGCCGGTCAACGCGTAACCCTAGGTCAACGCCAATCAATGCGTTGCAATGAAAGAATCATTACTCCGAAAAGTATACGAGTATAAACTACTTTTTAATACTCCAATAAGGTATATGAGTATAAACTATTCCCTATTTTTGGTTGAGAAGTTCCTGGAGAATATTTTTCTAAATATTCTTAAGGATAACTCAACAACACTACGCCGGACAACGCGTCGCAAATAAAGACTCAACGCCAATATTCGAGGGTCAGTTCTATGGTGAACCAACAAGCACGAGCTAAAAATCAGAAAATCAGGAATCGACTTCAAATTCGAAATTCTGACAACGGTCAGACAATAAATGCAGCACCGGAACCTTACAGACGTTCGACAAAGCACCGAATAGCCTGA
>NC_033795.1:72762793-72779509 GCF_001876935.1 Asparagus officinalis | reverse complement strand
TTACAAAAATTTATCACATGCTTACATTGTTTCAAAAATAAAAAAAATTATATTTTAATTATTTAAAAATAAAAATGTAGCAGATTAAGGGCCCATTAATCCGGAGCTGCATTCGTGTCCGCAGGTCGTATGGCGCGCGCGCACGCCGACCCGCACCCGGAACCCGAGCCCGAGCCCGCCGCCGGCGCGCGCGCGCGTGTGTGGTGTGGGAGCATAACCTTTGTTTTCTTCTAGGCATAGGCAGAGAGAAGGGAAGGCTTATAAGGACCCTTTTTTTCTAATCCCATTTCTATGTGGGACTAAACTTTTCCTCTTTTCGCTCTACAAAGTCAAGTTTTAAGTTATCTTTTATTATATAATTCCAACAATTCCTCCACATAACTTAAAACTTAAAATAGTTCAGAAATAACATAAAAGAAGAACTTAAAAATGAATACGATTGCTGGTTCCTTATTTACTATGTAATAGGTGGAGGTACCTTTCGGCTTGTTGACATTCACTTAGTGACAGTTGTATAGATCCGTGAGAGCTTGGTGGACTTCGCCTTGAACCAGTCTCATTTATCGGATTTCTACAGAAAGCACACATAGTACAAGTTTTGAAGAATTCTAAACGGGTTGCGCTATTATGCCTTGCTGCGCAGGTATCTTTCATGTGTGTTACTAGGGAGCAGCCCTGATCCATGATCGCGGCCTCACAACTACATCACATATAGGTGAATCCTAAAAGGATGCGAGCAAGTAAGCATCCTGGCCTCATGGGTCTTGGATTCATTTAAGAGTTAGACTCAACCTTTCACTTGCTTTTTATGAGCACTGATCACCCTAGGAGGTGGGAGGCAAATAAATTCAGTGCTCCTCACAATTAATCACTCATCTCAGTTTGTTTTCTACCCATTGAACCTCTGCGCAGGTTGGGTTGCCACTGCAGGTGATTTTTCTTATGGCTTAACCCCATCCCCCTCAGATGATTCTAGGACCACTGCCCTAGATAAGGCCTTATGTTAAGTGATCTGCAAGATTTCTCTTGATCTTACAAAGTCTAAGGCTATTATATGATTTTTCATTTTAATATCTCAAAGATTTGTGTCGCACTTTCAAGTGTCGATTCATCTTCACATTTGCATTCTCTTGATGGCATTCGTGTCCGCAGGTCGTGTGCGCGCGGCCACCCCGACCCGACCCGACCGCAGCCCGAGCCCGAGCCCGGCCCGGCTCCGCGCCGCGCGCGTAGTGTGGTGTGGAGCATAACCTTTGTTTTTCTTCTAGGCATAGGAGAGAAAGGGAAGGCTTATAAGGACCCTTTTTTTCATATCCCATTTCTATGTGGGACTAAACTTTTCCTCTTTTCCTCTACAAAGTCAAGTTTTAAGTTATCTTTTATTATATAATTCCAACAGTATGCGTTTTGTGCCAATTGATGTTACCACAGATATGCGTGAGAGAGGCTGCATGCTTCGAGTTTAAGGACAAATGAAAGCTAATGAATTCTATGACCCGAAAAAATAAAAATAAAAATAAAAGCCTATAAGTCAAGTGTAATAGAATAAATTGATGATCAGCCAGAGAAATCTCCTCTTGTTAACAGCATCCTAACAATATATAATTGTCTACTCTCCCCAAATAATACTCGTTAGCATTCACGGTCTTTAAAATACAGAACTAGACTTCTTACTAAATTATTATACCAGGAATCATGATATACTTATAGACATACTTAACTTATTAAATAATCTAATAACTGGGTTTTGTGTTAATTATGCATACCTCACATCTGTACCTCTCTGCGTTTGTCTCCCTGTGGAACCACATGGATGACTATCATGACTTAGTGGAGCTCATAATCAATCACAGTATTAATTCGTCAATTTTATGCAGACAAATGTCTTGTTCAGTTCTGAAAAGGACCGAGAGGCACAATCAAATTGCCTTCATCAGGGGCTTTCTCTACGTGGAAATTACTGCTACATTCTAACTTTTATTTATCCGTAGAATGAAAAGTTGATATCCCAAAAGGAGAAATCACCGCTCTCCTTCATGTGTAATGTTTTGTAGTGTCCTTTTCAATAATGAAAATTACATGATCATGCATCGAAATTAGTAGCGGAGATGTACCTGCAGGCTGCACCAGTTCAAGATATATTATGATTATAATGGATCTCTAGTTCGGTCACACGTGATTCTGTCTACAGTAGAACTAATGCTAACTGCTGGTATCTAAGTACCTCCTATGTGGGTATGAGATAATTCACGGACCACATCTACGTTAGAGTCCTATGAAGGAAGGGAAACGCATTAAGCTACTAGTTGGTGCATTAAGGACCGCAATCTTTGGATATGTGTATGTATTCATAAATCACTCTGTAGCGGATTAGCGCTAGACAATTTTTGATACACAAGGATGTTTCTTATGAATAAAGACTCTTCAAGGGTCAAGGTTCTCAACAAACTGTACAGCTAAAAATTAATGGCGGGTAGGAAAGTGTTGTGGGTCGGTCCAGCCCAATTTGGACCACATGGTGGAGTTAGATCCATTGTTCGAACGAATCCTAGTAGGTAAAGAATTGTTGGGTCTATAACTACTAAATTGAATAGGACATAGAGGGCCTATGAATAAATGTCCCTCATTAAAAGAGAGGGCTACGTAAGACCCTGTAGTTGAATTACAGGAGCCGAGAATCGAGAACAATATTTCTTGAGCACCGCGCCCTAAGGCAGGGAGTGAGCGAGAAAAATAAAGGAAGTGAAAATTTGAGATTTTGGATTTTTTTGGTTATTGAATTACAGTGATTCTAACCGCGTCTTATTCAAAAAGACAACGTCAGCTAGAATACGGTGTTAGTTTCTCTCTGGGTATTGGAGAATTGTGGTGAGGCGGGGTTAGGGCTTTACTGTCTTAGAGGTAACACTATATTTTCTCTTGTGATTTAAATCCTCAAAATTGGGTGTAGTTTTGAGAAATTGTACTTTTGGTTCATAGTGAAATATTTCTCTCTAGATTGTCACATGGACGTAGGCACGATTAGCTGAGCCACGTTAAATCTCGGTATTTGCTAGCGTATAATATTTTCGTTGATGCTGTTATTTATTTCTTGTTTTAATGACGTAGATAATCTTGTAAAAATCCTAACAAGTGGATAAAATGGAGAGCTTAGGCATAATAATACAATTCGATGATTCCAATTAGCAAGTATGAAAGTCCAAGATGGAAGATATTCTTTATTGCAAGGATTTATATGGACCTATTGTAGGAGATGAACTAAGCCAAAAAAAATGTCTGATAAGGAGTGACAGAAACAACACAAAAAGATGATCGGTTATGTTCAGATGATGATCGATGTTAGTCTGTTTCGCCATATATCAAGTGAGACTAATGTGAAGTCTTTATGGAAGAAATATGAGGATCTTTACTAGTAGAAGACAGCAAGGAACAAGGCGTTCATTATGATGTGGTTGGTGAACTTGAAGTTCAAGGAAGGAAACGGAATAGCACAACATTTGAATGAGTTTAAGAGTTTGGTTAATTAGTTAGTCGAGATGAAGATGACTCTCAATGACGAGATAGAGGCTTTATTGCTATTATGTCCTTTGCATGACAGTTCAGAAACATTAGTGGTGACAGTCAGTAATACGGCTCCCGATGGTATGTTATCAATGAGTATTGTTACTAGAAATTTTGTTCAATGAGGAGGGTTGCAGAAAGTCTAATGGTATAGATAACTCACATGTACTTGTCACGAAGAATAGGGACCGGAGCAGGTACATGGACCAGCCCAGTGTAGTGCATCTAAGGGCAGATTAAGGTCTAAAGGGAGAGTTTGCTTTCATCGTGAGAAGTTGGGTCATATCAAAAAGAATTGTTGAGTATTAAATAAAGAGAAAGCTGGGGTAAAAATGAGAAGAAGAATGCAAACAGTGATACTACTTCTTGATGTTTAGAGACTTAGCGATGAGATTATTAGATAATCTTGAATCAGTAATGGGGCTTACGGTCGATACATACGATGTGGGTTTCCTCATTCACTAAGGTGACCAATCCCTTGTCTAAGATGAGCAAGATGCAAAATATACATGTCAGAGGACTAGAATTGGGTTCTCCGATGATTCCTCAGACAATCAAGTCAATGTAGGGCTTGGGTAGGGAATCAATGAACTGAATTAAGGAGAGTCATTGATTAATGCTGACATGGGACATGTGTCGATTCTAAGAGGATAATTAATATATAGGTTAATTAATATCATAACATTGGCCCATTTTCCTTCGATTCAGGGTCACTGCGTCCGAGTGAAATAAGACTATGGCTGACTAGGTCCTGAGGTTTATTTATGAGGGAGTGCTGAAGGATCTCTTCGGATGTGATGTTGCTGACGTCGGAGAATAATTCTAGGTTGCCGCTACCTTGATTCCCGTATGAGGAATGCGGGCTAATTAAGATGATGGGCGCTTCGGTTCTGGAGCCATTGGCTAGTATTCTGGGAATGATCTTTCCATTGCTTCCGAACAGAGTTGGTCATTTCAATCTTGCCACTTGTTAGCCTTTCTATTTATAAATACGGCTGCTGTGATGCAAAAGATTCTTTTGTTCCCACAAATCTTCGAACTCCTTGAATGCAAAAGAACTCTGATCTTCATATCTTCTTCTCTGACAATCTTTGGAGCAAATCTCATGGCATCTTCATCAGCTAGAAATGAAGTCCACATTAACTAGCTACTGAAATTCCACTCCAAGATGTTGTCATCACAACTAGAAGCTCTATACAGAAAGTTCGACATCATTAGGGCATTTTCTCTAATGGCGCTGGTGCAGTCGTAGGCGGTTTATGACCACAGTAACAATTTGGCTCCGATGTATCGAAAGCATCTGGAGCATGTGTTGTGCTTTCCACTACACTACTTCCTTCGTCATGCCTTTGAAGCACTAGGGGTGTCGCCATTGCAAATGAAGTTGAATTCCATCGTTACTTTGGTGGGATTTTTCATCATCTGCCATTGGCTTGGAGTCGACCTGACTCTTAGGATCCTTGGCCACCATGAAGGTGAGCCAGCATGAGGCTCATTACTACCTCCAAGTCTTGGGAGAAACAAGATAGTGATCTTATGGCTGGGATGACTTGATCATATAGACTGCTTCAGTTAGCCTGAGATCAAGAAGAATTCTATAAACCTAGGGCTACTGTCGAGCGTCAAGAGGCGGGATCTTGAGATGATCAGGCCATACACCGATTCTTACCGGATCAAGGACCTCTTTGACAACTCAGTCTTGCGAGTTGTTAGCATCTCTTGTATGCCTCCTACTATGGATGATGAGGTTAGGTCAGCTACATTGACGCTGGTCTCGGATGAGACTGATGCGGCGCCAATGGTTCTGCTTGCTTCAACTCAGGGAGGGCCTTTGACAAGGTCAAAGAAGTGCCCCTGCCCTGATCTAGCCCTTGAGGAGGTCAAGGGGGTTCAGACCATACAGCTAAAATAGCCGCTCATCTGGCCAGGTTGAGTGTTGAGAAGAAAAAGAGGTTGAGAAATATGGGTAGGTGAGTACCCAAGAAGATGGCTGAAGCTGCGATGGAGGTGGGAGCGTCCTTTACTATTTATGGGGATGCCTTATGCTAGCCACCGGTGGAGATCCTACCTCCTCAGGTAGTATGGTCCGCAGAGCTCTGGTGGAGTAGGAGCTATTCGGCCGCTATGAGCAAGATCAAACCTCTTTCCTCAAGTTTTGGGGAGAGCTAGAAGTCCAGAAGGCTGATTTGGCGAAGATCCTCTTGTTGCTAGCTGCCAAGGAGGATAAGCTAGCCATCTGGAGCAGAGGTGAGGAGGTACATAAAGAGTTAGAGATGGGAGAGAAGATGGTTGACGGCCTAAAGACTTTGAACAACAAAAAGTCGGCCAAAACCAGCAAGCTCAAGGAAGACCTCGGCCATCTCAAGACTGAGCTCCTTGAAAGAAATGATAAAATAAAATATCTATCCTAGGAGGTCTTGGCAAAGAAGCAGGAGTGGAATGATGTCCACGAGCAAGCTCGATCATATCGCATGGTCACCCGGAGCCTACAGGCCAAGCCAAAAGAAGAGCATATACCTCTCAAAAAGCTAAGGGAGGGGAGCATTCATGCTGCGCTAGAGACCTAGCAGCAGTGTGAATTGTCCCTCATTGAGATCTAGGCTTTTGTAGGGCCGCCTCTCTCATCTAGAGTCTAAGGCCCATCGATTTGAGGTTTTTGAAGGCTATCGTCACGGCGCTCACGAAAAGGTGGAAGTGGTGCTAGCTTGTAAGACTAGATATGACCATCTTAAGGGATAGCTTCCATCCGAGATCAGGACTGACCCTAACCACTTCCATTATCCTCCAAGGGTGGATAACTGTCTTAGTGCCCTTCAGGATATAGGGAAGTAGGGAGGGGGACTTTGGCTCGATTTGGCATAAGAGGCGATGAGGGTGGTAAAGAGTCGGTCGGGGAGGCAGGTGAGGGCTCGGCTTGTGATAGCTTGGTGAGCCCGCCCGATGGGAGAGAAGGTGAAGAGGTTAAGATTGAGGTCCAGTTAACTCCTTTACCAACTTTTGCTCCTTTAAGTCTAACTCTTGCTCTTAGCTTTGATGTCGATCCTTCCACACCTTTTCATCCTCCTCATTTCTCGAGTCTGACCCCTTAGGGGTCCCATGTATCTTTTTTATTTTTTATTTTTTACAACACCTTTTTTGTTCTGAAAATAACTTCATACGTATAAATAGAATAGACATTTTGGTTAATTTGAATTGTGTACCTCTGAGATTATGTTCTTGTATTTTAAGTGTCTGCAATATATCTTGTTTAAGTTTGTTAGGTCAAGGAGACTCGGCTCTGTGTGTTTCGAGTAGGGTGACTTGACCTCGTGCCTTGGGTTTAGTTGCGATGACACCAAGTTCTTTGGGTACATGCCTTAGGCTTAGAAAGATGCCAATATCTTTTTGTCATTGTACACTAAGTTGACATGCCTTGGTTTTACCCTAAATAGGTACCAAGGTCTTTTTGTTGATGGTAGGCCTTGATTTTACTCATAAAAATACTATCAAGGTCTTTCGAGTTAGAGTCGACCAAATTGATGGCATGCCTTCGTTTTACCCTTAACAGGTACTAAGGTCTTTTTGTCAATAATATGCCTTGATTTTACTTGTGAAAATGATACCAATGTCTTTCAACTCAGAGTCAACCGAATCGATAAAGATTGAACAATAAAAACTGCATATAGGTACATAACAAAAAACATCTCGTTTGAGAGAGTATCTTTAATTTGATTACCTTGAAGAGTTTTGCGAAGTTGTATATGTATTGTGAGCAACTTGCTATTAGAGCCTTACGGTGAGATCTTTTGACTGTCAGGGAGCTTAGATGGAGATTGTCACTTCTTCTGATGTTCGAATATAGGGGATGATCCATCAAATTGAGATAAAGAGGCCCAATGATGGGCACCAATGTTGATGTCCTGAGACTCAGTAGTGAGATTATCAGATAATCATAAATTAGTAATAAGGCTTAGGGTCGATACGTATGATGTGGGTTCCCTCACTCCCTGAGGCGATGATCCCATATTTAGGATGAGCAAGTTATAAAATATATACGTTAGAAGGTCGGAGTTGGGTTATCCCATGAATCCTTCGATGATCAAGTCAGCGTAGAGCTTGAGCGGGAAATTTATTAACAAATAAGTTCATGATATAAGATTAGCTAGTCAAGATTTACATACCCATGGCGCCAAATGGGGCCTGAGGATCCCCCTCTTCTTAGTGGGCTATGAGCCTATATATATACCTAGTTGAGAGGGTCGAAGTGTAACTCTAACTGAGTCCAAGGAGATAGCTGGATTGACAGTTCCCTTTATAGGTGTTGACTACATATTGTAGGCATATAAAATTGCTTATAGGTCCCTTAGCTCAGCTCGGCACAAACCGACAAACCAACGAGGCAACGAGATTGACTAATCGCACGCAAGCAACGGAATACGTCCATTCGCGTGCGGGATCAAGCCAAGTGTTCGAAGAGTCAACGAGTCATCCAACCAAGGGCATACTCGGACGAATCACGATCGAATCAAGATCGGTTTCGGACTCGAACTCAGAAGTGGATTTACTGCTTAATCGGGAGTCGGATTTACTGCCAAATCAGGTCAACGAATAAAGTCTGGATAAATCAACCACAGAACCGAATCACAGATAGAACCAAGAGCGGAAAACGACGGAACAACACACCCGGAGAGGCTCGGCTCAAACCGAGCCACCTCAAGGTGGCGACCACAGTGGGAGCCACCGATCTCACTGCTGAGATCGGAGCGTCGCAGCCGCGGATCTCGATCCCGGTCGTGGAGGAGGTCGAGTATGAGTTCGACCAGCAGAAGTACGAGGAGTACGTGTCCTCGTCTGGATCAACCTCCCCCCGTAAGTCCAAGAAATTCCAGAAGTTCTCCTCCAGGAGAAAAGTCCGTTGGTGCGAAGAAGTTGAAGCCACCAACGACAACCTCACCCCGATCGACGCCGAAGTTGCGTCGGGTGAAGTCCCACCGGCCTCTAAGCAGGTCAAGTCCGCCGTCGAAGGCGTGGTGACTCTCTCTAAGAGAGCTCGCCAGAGGCAGCGTCAACGCCACACGAAGCAATTCGCCAAGGCCATGGAGTCCGTTGACGGGGTCCGCTACAATGCGGATCTGAAGAACAAACGAGGCAAACAGCCTCAACATCAAGTGAAGAATGGTTCCTCCAAGCCATCAACGACGGAGTTGGTCCGGGTCAAACGGAACCGTACGACGCTGGAGGAGCGTATCCGCAAGCTCCGCGCATTATCGGCGAAAGTACGGGCCAAAGCTGAAGAAGCCCGTAGAAGACTGCAAAAGGAGGTGACGAAGAAGCCACCACCAAGGCCAAAGTCTGAAGCGGCGGTCCAGACCAAGGAACAACAACTGCAGCCGCCGAAAGTTCAAACTACGGCGAATCAACCTAAATCGCTGGTGATTTCCGCAACTGTTCCGGGAGAGCATGCAGAATCATCCCGAAGGAGGAAGCCAGTTTTGGAGCGCCTCGGTCCACTTCCCAAAGAACGAGGCCAAACTCCAGTTTAAGAACAGTTGGGGCCAATGAAGAAGTCCCAAACAATTCAACATGCTGGGGGTCGCCGCAACCCTCAACATTTGGAGAAAATCGTGGCACCCAAGCGCACAACTTTGCGCATCGAAGTGCAGGAACCCGCTGAAGATTCACACCCACAAAGGCGCGTTTCGAGGCGTGTGACTTTTGAAAGCCCAAAGAAGGCAATCCAACCTCAGATGGAAACATTATCATCTGATAGTGATAGTGTTATACCTGAGAAGTCGTGCCCGCACACGATAGGTTACTCCGACTGTCAAAATGACGAGTTGTACTATCGTGCTGGGGGTACGAATAGAACCAGGAAGAGGAGTCCCCGAGAACAGGAAATTCAATGCCCCTGTTCCAAACTCATTCGGGCGGTATTGTCTGAATGCAACTGCATCAAGGCGGTCCCCGAAAGAGTTTCAGTTTTTGAAAGACTCAGTGCGGAGACGCCAAAACCCAGGCCTAGGCATTTTCAACGAAGAAGAAGAATGATTGAAGACGGAGAATTTCCGAGGGTCACCACCAACATGACTAGCAAAGGGACATCGGCACGGGATGATTTCGAGTCGATTCTGAGAGCCTCCCGGCCTAGAACCCGTCTGCAGTCCGGAACCATCAAGCGAGCAACCTATGGTAGGGTTCGGACAAGACGCCCTTCAGAAGATGAAGAATCTGATGCCGGCTCCGCAGTCGCATCAGATAATACGGTATCCAGCGAGGGATAACCCCGCGAGGCACTTATGATAAGTGCGGAACAAATTGCTAAGATGCTTGAAGACGCCTTAGCTAAGCAACAGGAAACCTTCAGGTTTGAGATGCACATGACCATGCAAAATATGAGAGAAATGCATGACCAACAAATCCAAGCATTGGCGAACCAGCAAGGCGAGCCGAGTCGTCGCAACCAAGTCCATCAGGAGGATGAAGACACAAATGGAGCTCGTAATACCAATAACCCTCCCATCAATGCCGGGGGTGGTAACGAGAATACTAGTGAAGACACAGGTGAAAACCTAAAGATTAAAAACCTCGAGAGCAAAATCAATACCTTGATTTCCGCTCAAGAGACGAGAAAGACGGGCATTCCTTGTCCATACCCAAGAGAGTGGGAATCAATCCCATATCCGGCGAAGTTCAGTCTAATTAACTTCACGCCGTTTAATGGGATGGGTTCACCCACTCAGCATTTGATTTACTTCAAATCGCACTTGGGAGTCATCTCTGGTAATGAGCCTGTCATGGTACGGTCATTCGTTGGCACTCTTCGCGGAGCCGCCTTCGATTGGTATCGCCGCCTCAAGCCAGGAAGCATAAACAGCTGGGACGACATGAAGACAAAGTTCCTTACAAATTTCTTCGACGACGACACCGAGATCTCTATCGAATCGTTGCTCGACGAGAAGCAGAAAGACGGGGAGTTAGTCGACACCTTCATCAAAAGGTTCCGGAACAAGGCGATGAATTGTCGGGACCCTATCACCGAGGAATTCATCCTCCAGACCTGCCACAACAACCTTTCGCTGGACGTGTTGGAAGCAATGGGTACAGCACCATCCAAAACATGGAAGGATCTGAAAGTCCGAGGAGAGGAAGCTGAACGATTCCTCAGGAGAAAGAAGGCGGAGAGAGGCCAACCGTCAACAAATCCTCCGAAACAGAACTTCAACCAAAAAGGAAAAGGTAAAGCTCATGCTAATGCCGTTGATGCTAACCAAACTTTTCAATTGCAACCTCAGCAACAACAGCAGCAACGAGCGCCACAACAATCCCAGCCGCATTGGCAACAACGGCCTCAGAAACAAAAGTCTTCGGAGCCGAGGTTTCCCAAAGTCTACTCCTTCAAGGATGATGAAGTTCCCGGCATCTTCAAATACTTGTTGGAGAACAACAAAATCTAGCTGCCGGCGATCGTGGATCAAGAGGGAGCCAACAAGGTGACGGATCCAAAGTACTGCGCGTACCACAGAGCGGTCCACCACCCTACGAGATCATGCTACCACCTCAAGGACAAGATCCAGGCATTAATCGACGTAGGGGTCATAACCCCGAAACCAGCCAAGAATGTGGGAGCAAACGCAGTATTAATCAGTTTTGGATCGGTGCCTACAACTTGGTTCGAGCCAAAACGCGTCACCAAAGTCGGGATGAAGACGGTGAATGACGACCCGCACGGACAACGCCGAAAAGGACTTGTCCCATACACAGCCCCAAACGGTGAGATCCTCTGGGTGCACCCCGATCTGATTGAAGATGAACAATGGGCCGGATTGTCATCCAAGGAGAAGTCCAAAGGGAAAGGGAAGTCTTGTTATGGAGTCTCTACTATCCCAGGGGAAGATGACGAAAGAATCCCCACTTTCCCGCTCTCTGAAGAAGAACAAGAAGTTTTTGCGAAGTCCCACACTGGGTAAAGAAGCTCTACGACAGCCGGTAGATAAACATAAAGAAAAGAGGCCCGAGGAGGTTCAAAATCCGAAGCAATCTCGTTTCAGTCGTCCGATTGGAAAGGATAAACCGGAGAGTTCGAAAACTCCACGCGCCTTCGACATCATGGCTCAGCTAGCTAATATTCCTGCGCGGATAACGCTATATGAGTTGCTGCGGCTATCTAAAGAAACTAGAGAAGCATTGCAAGAGGCCTTGGCCGACTCAGAAGCATTCCTCACTCGGATCAAACCGGCGCCTGAGGAACTAGAACTGTTAGCTCAACAGTACAATGTGGCAGCTAAGAACATTCCCTGCATCACCTTCACCAAAGAAGACATGCAGACGAAGAATTCAAACCATGATCGGCCCTTGTATTTTGACATTGGCTCCAGCCAAGTCAACCGAATCCAAGTGGATCCGGGTTCTGCTGTGAGTATTATGCCGCTTCGCTTGATGCATTTGCTCGGTATTCCAGTCAGCAAGTTGGCGTCCATAGGCACGGTCATTTACGGATTCAACACCAGCGGGTCAAGGCCTTTGGGGAAGATCCGAATAAAATGCCAAATGGGCGATCTGAAGACGGAGGTCACGTGTTACGTGATAGATGCTGAGACATCCTATAATTTACTATTGGGTCGGCCTTGGATCCATAGTAATGTTATAGTTCCCTCCACCTTACATCAGTGTCTGAAATATGTCGACACTGATGGAAGGGTCAGGACGGTGGTCGCAGATAAGCAACCATTCAAAGGGTATGAGAATTACTTCACTGATTCTCTCCTTTATGGTAACGAATCTGACACGGAACCATCGATCCAAGGCACGGACAGCGGAGAAGAAGCTGATTCCGAGGCCGGATTCGATTACAATGGCGGTTTTGTTTTAAATAACATTGTACCCTTTGTAATCAATCTTGACGATGAACAATCGTCAGATGGCGGTTGTAACTGGCAACTTGCTGATATTGAAATAAATCATGATTTAGAGTACTCCTTGTCTCTTAATGATGCGATAAAGGGATTATATGATAACCCAGATTTATGTATGCCGCTCCGATCATCCTATGTAACGAAGAGAAGTCTCCAGCATTCTTTCGGAACAACCCGAATTATTCCTGCCAAGGTAGGGGGACAAAAGGAAGTGATTTATGGTAAAGGAGAAAATCTTCCGTTGCCAGATCATTTCCTAAGAGAAGACGAGGATGAAGACAAATCTGGTCTGCATTTATCTAAGTATAGTCCGGAAGCGCGCATGCTCATGGAAAAACAAGGATACGATTTCACACTCGGAGAAGGTTTATACTTCGATCGAGGATCCCGTATCCCAGTCAAAGCGGCATACGTACCAAAAGGAAAACCCGATGACTATTACCGTCACAAGAGAGGCTTAGGCTATGTCTCATCAGATGACGAATGTGGTTGGCAAATTATCGATCAAATTGCTAACAAAGCTAAGGATGGGTACTTGCCAGATTCTTCAGCTGAGGATTCCGACACAAGTTTGGGAGAAATGTTCAAAACCTTAATGTCAAACATGACTACAGCTGATCCATCTACGTTGGAGGATGACGATCAAATGCCAACGTGGGAAGACCCATGGGTTCATCACCTAAACATGCAGTACGGTGATAGGTTCGAACAGAGAGAACCACCAACCGAAGATGAAGTAGTCCAAATTAATATGGGCAATGAGGCCAATCCAAAGCCCATATTCATCAGCGGTAGTCTTCCTCCAGATGAGAAGGAGGAATTAATTGCCCTGATCAGAGAATACATTGATGTCTTCGCCTGGAACTACGAAGATATGCCAGGACTCGACCCTAATGTGGCAATGCACCGCCTTGACATCAAGCCGGATGCCAAACCTGTCAAACAACAGCAAAGACGGTTTCGTCCGCAGATTATGGAAGCCATTGAGGCAGAGGTTAAGAAGTTGATCGATTCAGGATTTATCCGAGAGGAACAACATCCAGACTGGTTAGCCAACATCGTTCCCGTCATGAAGAAGAATGGCAAAATAGCTGATCCATCCACCATGGAAGACGACGATCAAATGCCAACATGGGAAGACCCGTGGGTTCACCATCTGAATATGCAATATGGCGATAGGTTCGAGCAAAGAGAACCACCCACTGAAGATAAAATAGTCCAGATTAACATGGGTGATGAAGCTAACCCAAAGCCTATATTCATCAGCGACAGTCTTCCCCCAGATGAGAAGGAGGAATTGATTGCTCTCATCAGGGAATATATCGACGTCTTCGCATGGAATTATGAAGACATGCCAGGGCTCGACCCCAATGTCGCAATGCACCGCCTCGATATCAAGCCGGATGCCAAACCTGTCAAGCAACAGCAAAGACGGTTTCGTCCGCAGATTATGGAAGCCATTGAGGCAGAGGTTAAGAAGTTGATCGAATCAGGATTTATCCGAGAGGAACAACATCCAGACTGGTTAGCCAACATCGTTCCCGTCATGAAGAAGAATGGCAAAATCAGGATTTGCATCGACTTCAGGAACCTGAATGAAGCATGTCCAAAAGACGATTTTCCTCTCCCAATCACGGATGTCATTATCGACAATACATGTGGATTTGAGAGGATGTCCTTCATGGATGGATTTTCGGGATATAACCAGATCAAGATGCATCCAGAGGATGAGAAGCATACGGCGTTTAGAACACCCCTCGGCGTCTTCTGCTATACGGTGATGCCTTTCGGTCTGAAGAATGCCGGTGCCACATACCAGCGAGCGATGACTAAGATTTTCCAAGAACATCTCAGGAAAACAGTCGAATGCTACGTTGATGATTTGGTTGTGAAAAGCCACAACAAAGAAGATCACATAAAGGATTTGAAGACGATGTTCGATCTCATGAGGAGTCATCAATTGAAGATGAACCCCACTAAATCATTCCTTGGAATGTCCAGCGGAAAATTCCTTGGATTCGTCGTTACCACTAAAGGTATACACATCGACCCCGATAAAGTAAAGGCGATACACGAACTGCAACCTCCAAGGAATCTGAGAGAGCTTAGAGGATTGCAGGGGCGTTTAGCTTATATCCGGAGGTTCATCTCAAATCTTTCTGGGAAATGCCAACCTTTTTCTAAGCTAAACAAGAAAGGGGTGTCATTCATCTGGGACGACGCCTGTCAAAAAGCATTTGAAGATATTAAAACATATCTGACAAATCCTCCTGTTCTCGTTGCACCAAAATCAGGTAAACCGTTCTTGATTTACATCAAGGTGAAGAACCATTTGATAAGTGCTTTGTTAGCACAAGATGATGATAATGGTCACGAACAGGCAGTTTATTATTTAAGTCGGACTTTGGTGGGCGCTGAGTCTCGATATCCGATAATTGAGAAAGAATGTCTCGCGTTGGTGTTTGCAGTGCAAAAGATGCGGCATTACTTAGTGGGACAAACAATTTACGTTATCTCCAACGTTAATCCCGTGCGAGTATTTATGACGCAACCGGGTTCGATGAATTGGCGGTTGGCAAAATGGGCCATCCTCTTGTCCCGGTATGATTTGCATTTCAAACAGCAAAAGTCGGTCAAGGGACAAGAGATTTGTGATCTTTTGGCGACAAACCCGACCGCAGATGCTGCAGAAGTATATGATGACTTGCCGGATGAAACTCACGAGGTTAACACTACGTCGCACCAGCAAGTATGGCAATTATATTTTGATGGTGCTTCAAGAGCAGTTAATAGGGTAATAACCCCGGGATGTCCCACCGTCTCCTCTGGAGTTGGAGTCGTCTTAATCTCCCCGGGAAAGCATGTAATGCCCCGAGCTTATTCATTGACTGGTCCGTGTTCCAATAACGTGGCCGAGTACAATGCACTTCTCATTGGACTCAGTTTCGCCAAGGAGCTGGGGGTCGAATATCTCGAAGCTTTTGGGGATTCTCAATTGATAGTCAACCAGGTCCGTGGAGAGTATGAAGTCAGGAACCAAGACCTGATCCCGTACCACCAGGAAGCCATCAAAATGGCAGAATCTTTTGAAGAATTCTTCATTGAATATATCCCTCGTCTCCAGAACGCTTATGCAGATGCACTGGCGGCACTAGCAGTATCACTGGCACAGCCTCCCGAAACTGAGCTGTTAGTCACAGTACGGACGCATCAACTCTGCGTACCCATATACAGTAGGGATATTGGAGAGGAAGATGATGGAAACGTAAACGCCAAGGAGGTGAATTCAACTCAAATTAGGTCTGAGTCCCGAGATTGGCGTTTTCCCATCATTGACTACGTCCAGTATGGTATTCTGCCAGAAGACGTAAAAGAAAGGGAATCAATTCGCCGAAGAGCGCCAAGATTCTTTTATAATGCCGAGACCCATACGTTATACCGTAGGGGATACGATGGTTTATTACTCCGATGCCTTTCGAACAAAGAAGCAGAAGAAGTTCTTAAGGAAGCGCACGAAGGAGAATGTGGTGCGCATCAGCCCGGTCCCAAACTGTATGATCGCATCAGGAGGATGGGATATTTCTGGCCAACGATGGTTCGTGACGCAATCGAATACGCACGAGAATGCCACGCTTGCCAGATACATGCAAATTATATGCATCAACCGCCAGAGCAGTTGCACACATCAACCACGTCATGGCCGTTCGAAGTATGGGGCATGGACATTGTTGGTCCTATTTTTCCCCCCTCAGTCAAAGGCGATCGATTTATTCTGGCGATCACGGATTACTTCTCAAAGTGGGCTGAAGCAATTCCGCTTAAAGAAGTAAAGACGAACAACGTCATCAATTTCATCAAGCATCATGTCATCTACAGACACGGCGTGCCAAGAAGGATCATTCATGACAACGGTCCGCAGTTTATAAGCAACGCCTTCATCAGATTTTGTGACAAGTTCAAAATTGAAGACGTCTCATCAACACCTTATTATCCCGCTGCGAATGGATTAGCGGAGGCGTTTAACAAGACGATCATTAAGATCCTGTCAAAACTCGTGAAAACCAATAAACGAGACTGGGACGATAAACTCGGTGAGGCACTCTTGGCTTACCGCACCACCATACGCACGCCCACAGGTGCCACCCTGTATTCGCTGGTATACGGATGTGAAGCTGTACTACCGCTGGAAATTCAGATTCCATCTCTTCGGATCGCCCTCACAACAGAGATGACGACAGAAGAACAGCATCAGAAGCGTCTCGAA
>NC_033795.1:72754276-72761793 GCF_001876935.1 Asparagus officinalis | reverse complement strand
TTGACAAGCATGACACTCTCGGGCGTATTCGATTGCGTCACGAACCATCGTTGGCCAAAAATATCCCATCCTCCTAATGCAATCATACAGTTTGGGACCAGGCTGATGCGCACCACATTCTCCTTCGTGCGCTTCCTTAAGAACTTCTTCTGCTTCTTTGTTCGAAAGGCATCGGAGTAATAAACCATTGTACCCTCTACGGTATAATGTATGGGTCTCGGTATTATAGAAGAATCTTGGTGCTCTTCGGCGGATTGATTCTCTTTCTTTTACATCCTCTGGCAAAATACCATACTGGACGTAGTCAATGATGGGAAAACGCCAATCTCGGGACTCAGACCGAATTTGAGTTGAATTCACCTCCTTGGCGTTTATGTCTCCATCGTCTTCCTCTTCAATATCCATATCGTATATGGGTATGCAGAGTTGATGCGTCCTCACTGTGACTAACAGCTCAGTTTCGGGAGGCTGCGCAAGTGATACCGCTAGTGCTGCCAGTGCATCTGCATAAGCGTTCTGGAGACGGGGAATATATTCAATGAAGAATTCTTCAAAAGATTCTGCCATTTTGATGGCCTCCTGGTGGTACGGGATCAGGTCTTGGTTCCTGACTTCATACTCTCCACGGACTTGGTTGACTATCAATTGAGAATCCCCAAAGGCTTAGAGATATTCGACCCCCAGCTCCTTAGTGAAACTGAGCCCAATAAGAAGCGTGTTGTATTCGGCCACATTATTAGAGCACGGACTAGTCAATGAATAAGCTTGAGGCATCACATGCTTCCCCGGGGAGATTAGGACAACCCCAACCCCGGAAGAAACTGTAGAACCTTCCGGGGTTATTACCCTATTAACTGCCCTCGAAGCACCATCGAAATATAATTGCCATACTTGTTGGTGCGACGTAGTGTTAACCTCGTGGGTTTCGTCCGGCAAGTCATCATATACTTCTGCCGTATCTGTGGTCGGGTTTGCCGCCAAAAGATCGCAAATTGCTTGTCCTTTGATCGACTTCTGTTGCTTGAAGTGCAAAGCATATTGGGATAAGAGAAGGGCCCATTTCGCTAACCGCCAATTCATAGAGCCCGGTTACGTCATAAATACCCGTACTGGGTTAACATTGGAAATGACGTAAATCGTCTGTCCAACCAAGTAATGCCGCATCTTTTGCATTGCGAATACCAATGTGAGGCAATCTTTCTCAATTATCGGATATCGAGACTCGGCGCCTATCAAGGTCCGACTTAAGTAATAAACTGCCTGTTCGTGATCAAGAACGGTCTACCTGATTTTGGTGCAACGAGAACAGGAGGGTTCGTCAGATATGTTTTGATATCTTCGAATGCTTTTTGGCAGGCGTCGTCCCAAATAAATGACACCCCTTTCTTATTTAATTTAGAGAACGGTTGGCACTTCCCAGAAAGATTTGAGATGAACCGCAGGATATAAGCTAATCGCCCTTGCAACCCTCTGAGTTCTCTTAGATTTCTAGGGGGTTGCAGTTCATGTATCGCCTTCACCTTATCAGGATCGATATGTATACCTTTAGTGGTGACGACGAATCCAAGGAATTTTCCGCTGGACATTCCAAGGAAGGATTTAGTGGGATTCATCTTCAGCTGATGGCTCCGCATGAGATCGAACATCGTCTTCAGGTCCTTGATGTGATCTTCTTTGTTGCGACTTTTCACAACCAAATCATCGACGTAGCATTCGACTGTTTTCCTGAGATGTTCTTGGAAAATCTTAGTCATCGCTCGCTGGTACGTGGCACCGGCATTCTTCAGACCGAAAGGCATCACCGTATAGCAGAAGACGCCGAGGGGTGTTCTAAACGCCATATGCTTCTCATCTTCCGGATGCATCTTGATTTGGTTATATCCCGAAAAGCCATCCATGAAGGACATCCTCTCGAATCCGCATGTATTGTCGATAATGACATCCGTGATCGGGAGAGGAAAGTCGTCTTTTGGACATGCCGTATTCAGGTCCCTGAAGTCGATGCAAATCCTGATTTTACCATTCTTCAACCCATCCATGAAGGACATCCTCTCAAATCCGCATGTATTGTCGATAATGACATCCGTGATTGGGAGAGGAAAATCATCTTTTGGACATGCTTCATTCAGGTTCCTGAAGTCGATGCAAATCCTGATTTTGCCATTCTTCTTCATGACGGGAACGATGTTGGCTAACCAGTCTGGATGTTGTTCCTCTCGGATAAATCCTGATTCGATCACCTTCTTAACCTCTGCCTCAATGGCTTCCATAATCTGCGGACGAAACCGTCTTTGCTGTTGCTTGACAGGTTTGGCATCCGGCTTGATATCGAGGCGGTGCATTGCGACATTGGGGTCGAGCCCTGGCATGTCTTCATAATTCCATGCGAAGACGTCGATATATTCCCTGATGAGAGCAATCAATTCCTCCTTCTCATCTGGGGGAAGACTGTCGCTGATGAATATAGGCTTTGGGTTAGCTTCATCACCCATGTTAATCTGGACTATTTTATCTTCAGTGGGTGGTTCTCTTTGCTCGAACCTATCGCCATATTGCATATTCAGATGGTGAACCCACGGGTCTTCCCATGTTGGCATTTGATCGTCGTCTTCCATGGTGGATGGATCGGCTGTAGCCATGTTCGCCATTAGGGTTTTGAAAGCTTCTCCCAGACTTGTATCGGAATCCTCAGCTGAAGAATCTGGTATGTACCCCTTCTTGGCTTTGTTAGCAATTTGATCGATAATTTGCCAACCACATTCGTCATCTGATGAAACATAACCTAAGCCTCGCCCATATTTATAATAATCCTCAGGTTTCCCTTTTGGTACATATACTGCTTTGGCTGGATTACGAGGACCTCGATCGAAGTATAAACCTTCTCCGAGTGTGAAATCGTACCCCTGCTTTTCCATGAGCTTGCGCGCTTCTGGACTATACTTGGATAGATGTCGACCAGGTTTGTCATCATCTTCGTCTTCACTTAGGAAATGATCTGGTAACGGAGAGCTTTTTCCTTTACCGTAAATCACTTCTTTAGCACCTCTTACTTTGTTCGGGATGACCATGGTTGTTCCGAAAGAATGCTGGAGGTGTTCCTTCGTTACATAGGATGATCGGATCGGCATATACAACTCAGGATTGTCGTACAGCTCTTTTATCACATCATCAAGAGACAAGGAGTACTCTAAATCATCTTTTATTGCAATATCGGCAAGTTGCCAGTTACAACCTCCATCTGACGATTGTTCATCGTCAAGATTGATTACAAAGGGTACAATGTCATTTAAAACAAAACCGCCATTGTAATCGAATCCGGCTTCAGAATCAGCTTCTTCTCCGCTGTCTGTGCCCTGGGCCGATGGTTCAGTATCGGATTCGTTACCATAAAGGAGAGAATCGGTGAAATAATTCTCATACCCCTTGAATGGTTGCTTATCCGCGACCACCGTCCTAACCTCATTGTCAGTGTCGACATACTTCAAACACTGATGGAGAGTAGAGGGAATTATCACGTTACTATGGATCCAAGGCCGACCCAATAGTAAGTTGTACGAAGTCTCCGCATCGATCACATAACACGTGACTTCTGTCTTCAGATCTCCCATCTGGCACTTCACCCGGATCTTACCCAAGGGTCTTGACCCACTAGTGTTGAATCCATAAATAACAGTGCCTGTGGACGCCAACTTGCTTACTGGGATGCCGAGGAAATGCATCAATCGAAGCGGCATAATACTCACAGCAGAACCCGGATCCACTTGGATTCGGTTGACTTGGCTGGAGCCAATGTATCCGACGAAATATAACGGCCGATCGTGGTTCGAATTCTTCGTCTGCATATCTTCTTTGGTGAAAGTAATGCAGGGAAGGTTCTTAGTCGCTATGTTGCACTGTTGACTCAGCGGTTCTGGCTGTTCAGGTATCGGCTTGACTTGAGTCAGAAATACCTCTGCATTGGCCAAAGCTTCTTGTAGGGCCTCCCTGGTTTCTTTGGATAATCGCAGCAACTCATACAGCGTTATCCGTGCAGGAATGTTGGCTAATTGCGCCATAATGTCGAAGCTATGCGGAGTCTTCGAGCTTTCCGGTTTGTCTCTTCCAATTGGACGACTGAAACGAGACTGCTTCGGATTCTGTACCTCTTGGGGATTCTTCTCTTTTGGTTTATTCACCGGTTGTCGTAGAGCTTCTTTACCCGGTGTGGGACTTGCAATCACTCCCATCTCCGTGAGAGTTTTGGCTGGTCCCCGCTTGTTCACCCCCTGCTCACTAGGTGGCGGATAATTGTAGTGGTATTCATTTCCGCTCCGTGTCGCAAAAGCTTCTTGTTCTTCTTCAGAGAGCAGGAAAGTGGAGATTCTTTCGTCATCTTCCCCTGGGATAGCAGAGACTCCATAACAAGACTTCCCTTTTCCTTTAGACTTCCTCCCGGATGACGAACCGGCCCATTGTTCATCTCCAATCAGATCTGGATGAACCCAAAGGATTTCGCCATTTGGGGTTGTGTGCGGCACAAGTCCCTTTTGGCGCTGTCCGTGCGGATCGTCATTCACCGTCTTCATCCCGACTTTGGTGACGCGTTTTGGCTCGAACCAAGTTGTAGGCACCGACCCAAAACTGATTGACACTGCGTTGGCCCCCACATTCTTGGCTGGTTTCGGGGTTATGACTCCTACGTCGATTAACGCCTGGATCTTGTCCTTGAGGTGGTAGCATGATCTCGTAGGGTGGTGGACCGCTCTGTGGTACGCGCAGTACTTTGGATCCGTCACTTTGCTGGCCCCTTCTTGATCCACGATCGCCGGCAACTGGATCTTGTTGTTCTCCAACAGGTATTTGAAGATGCCGGGAACTTCATCATCCTTGAAGGAGTACACTTTAGGAAACCTCGGCTCCGCAGATTTCTGCTTCTGAGGCCGTTGTTGCCATTGTCCTCGAGATTGTTGGGGTGCTTGTTGCTGTGGCTGCTGTTGCTGTGGTTGCAATTGAAAGGTTTGATTAGCATCAACTGCATTAGCTTGTGCCTTACCTTTCCCCCGTGGGACGAAGTTTTGCTTTGGAACACTCGTCGCCGGTTGGCCTCTTTCCGCCTTCTTCCTCTTGAGGAATCGCTCAGCTTGCTCTCCCCGGACTTTCAAGTCCTTCCATGTATTGGATGGTGCTGTCCCCATTGCTTCTAGCACGTCCAACGCGAGGTTGTTGTGGCAGGTCTGGAGGATGAATTCCTCGGTGATCGGGTCCCGGCAATTCATCGCCTTGTTCCGGAATCTTTTGACGAAGGTATCGACTAACTCTCCGTCCTTCTGCTTCTCATCGAGCAACGATCCGATAGATATCTCGGTGTCGTCGTCGAAGAAGTTGGCCAGGAACTTGGTCTCCATGTCATCCCAGCTGTTTACGCTGCCTGGCTTGAGGCGGCGATACCAATCGAAGGCGGCTCCGCGAAGAGTGCCGACGAATGACCGCACCATCAGAGGCTCATTACCAGAGATCACCCCCAAATGCGATTTGAAGTAAATCAAATGCTGGGTAGGTGAACCCATCCCATTAAAATCGCCTTGTTCCGGAACCTCTTGACGAAGGTGTCAACCAATTCCCCGTCTTTCTGTTTCTCATCAAGCAACGACCCAATGGATATCTCTGTGTCGTCGTCGAAGAAGTTGGCGAGGAATTTGGTCTCCATGTCGTCCCAGCTATTTACGCTTCCTGGTTTGAGGCAGCGATACCAATCGAAGGCGGCTCCGCGAAGAGTGCCGACGAATGACCGCACCATCAGAGGCTCATTGCCGGAGATTACCCCCAGGTGTGATTTGAAGTAAATCAAATGTTGAGTGGGGGAACCCATCCCATTAAACGGCATGAAGTTAATTAGGTTGAACTTCGCCGGATATGGAATTGATTCCAGGTGCGATTTGAAGTAAATCAAATACTGAGTGGGTGAACCCATCCCATTAAACGGCGTGAAGTTAATTAGATTGAACTTCGCCGGATATGGGATCGATTCCCATTCTCTTGGGTATGGACAAGGAATGCCTGTTTTCTTCATCTCTTGAGCGGAAATCAACGTATTGATTTTGCTCTCGAGATTTTTAATCTTCAAGTTTTCACATGTGTTTTCGCTAGCATTCTCATTACCACCCCCTGTATTGACAGGAGGATTATTGGCATTATGTGTCTCATTCGCATTTGTGTCCTCATCTTCCCCACTTGCTCCACACTTATCATAAGTGCCTCGCGGGGTTGTCCCTCGCTGGATACCGTATTATCTGATGTGAATACGGAGCCGACATCAGATTCTTCATCTTCTGAAGGGAGTCTTGTTCGAACCCTACCATAGGTTGTTCGCTTGATGGTTCCGGGCTGTAGACGGGTTCTAGGCCGGGATGCTTTCAGAATCTATTCGAGATTGTCCCGTGCCGATGTCCCCTTGCAGGTCATATTGGTGGTGACACTCGGAAATTCTCCATCTTCAACCACCGTTCTTCTTCGGCGGAAACGCCTAGGCCTTGGTTTTGGTGTTTCGGTACTAAGTCTTTCGAAAACCGAAACTCTTTCGGGGACCGCCTTGATGCAGTTGCACTCAGACAATACTGCCCGAATGAGTTTGGAACAGGGGCATTGAGTTTCCTGTTCTCGGGGACTCCTCTTCCTGGTTTTACTCGTACCCCCAACACGATAGTATAATTCGTCTGCTTGACCCATCGTGTGTTGGCACGACTTCTCAGGTATAACATTATCGTCATCAGACGGTAATGTTTCCTTCTGAGGGTGAACTGCCTTCTTTGGGCTTTCAAAAGTTACGCGCCTCGAAACATGCCTTTTTGGGCATGAGTTCTCAGCGGGCTCTTGGACTTCCGCAGCTGCCTTAAGTTCTTTGTTATACTGGAGATGACGGCGACCCCCAGCGTGTTGAGTCGTTCTGGGCTTCTTCATCGGGCCCAAACGCTCTTGAACTGGAGCCTTGACTCTCTCATCGGGAAGTGGACCGAGGCGCTCCAAAACTGACTTCTTCTTTCGGGATGATTCTGTGTGATCTCCCGGAGTAATTGCTGGAATTATCGGCGATATGGGTTGTTTCGCCGGGGGTTGAACTTTGGTTGGAGGCTGCTTCGACCTCCATACTTGGCGGGTTGATGGCGGCTTCTTGACCACTCTTTCTCCCTCCAATTTCTTGGCCTCCTGCACAAGAATTTTTGCTTGTGCGAGTAACGCGCGGCGTTTGTGAATCCGCTCTTCAAGTGTCGAACGGTTCCGTTTGACACGGACCCATTCGTTCGTTGGCGGCTTGGAGAAGTCGTCATTCATCGGTGGTTGAGGCTGTTTGCCTCTCCTGTTCTTTAGATCCGCATGATAGCGGACTCCGTCGGTGGACTCCATCGCCTTTGCGAGTTGCCGCGCCAGGCGTTGACGTCGCCTCTGGCGGGCTCTCTTTGAGAGAGTCACAACGCCCTCAATAGTAGAGGCGTCGGCAAGAATAGGTTTGACCTCGTTGGAGGTCGGTGGAACTTCACCCG
>NC_033795.1:72746203-72754101 GCF_001876935.1 Asparagus officinalis | reverse complement strand
GGTCGCTCGCTTTGTGGGTTCTTTGCCTGCGCCGGGGTTTATCCGTGGACCACCGCGAGATCTAGATCCGGTCGGATCTACGCAGTATGACGGGTATTATTTCGCAAAGAAAATAATAGTCGGGGGGGATTAATTCACCAAGGAAATAATCTCCCTTAGTTCTCGGGATCAAAGGCCAAGCTTTGATCCGGAGTATGATCTCGTGTAGATCTCAGATCTGATCCTGCCTTTTGTGACGTGGATGCTCGCCGAGAACCAGATCTGAATGTTCAAGTCCTTAAGTCTTCAAAACTCCAAGCTCAATTCTTAATTCGGCAGAGTTTCGGCTCTCAAAGTTCCAACCCTTAAATCTTTTTTAGATCTGAGTCTCGAATCCAGTAGGGCTTCACCTCCAAAATTTCCAACCTTTTACAAACGAACCAAGGGGGCCTATTTATAGGCTCTCTGAACTGTGCCCACGCACAGATCTGGGCCGGTCACCTATAGGTGGCCGGCTCTGGGCCGAGCCACCCATGGGTGGCTCGGCCACCCATTAGGCATGGTTTTTCGTTTTCGGTTCAGTCCGTAATCTGGTTCTGTGGTTGATTTATCCGGACTTGAATCGTTGACCTGATTTGGCAGTAAATCTGATTCCTGATTTGGCAGTAAATCCACTTCTGAGTTCGAGTCCGAAATTGATCTTGATTCGATCGTGATTCGTCCGAGTCCGCCCTTGGATGGATGACTCGTTGACTCTTCAACCCGTTAGCTTGATTCCGCACGCGAGTGGATCTATTCCGTTGTTTGCATGCGATTTGTTAACCTCGTCGCCTCGTTGGTTCGTCGGTTTGTGCTGAGCTGTGCTAAGGGATCTATAAGCAATTTTATACGCCTACATAACCATCATCAACAAGTGCAAAAAATGGGCACTAATAAAAACTCTCTTCATCTCCAAGGTGGTTCTATCTTATTAAGCCTAAGTTGACCGAGTGATTAAGCCCGATGAGTATTTCCATGCTTAATGACCTAAGCCCAATTGAGAGGGGATTCATTAGCCCAAAACTCGTTAAATAGTCACTTAGAAAGCCTGATATAAAGTAGAACAAAATCGTCAAAGAATAAAAAATGTTAAAAAAGCACTAATAATTCTTTTTATATATTTTTATATTTATATATATGTCATTGAAAAATAACTTGATCAAGAGACTTGAAAACTATTTGAAACAAAGAGCTAGCATGTTCTTTTCAAAACTTTTAATTAAATTTCTAAGTTAGAATTGATTTTATATAACTATAATGATAAGATTTTCTATGATATTTATTTTGGAGTTATACATAAAAACTTTTTCTTCAGTAAAAATGAGCTTCAATTAAATTGTTTAAATACATCAAGTGAATTAATAATGTATTGACTTCTTTAAATTGGAAGTTGATCAAATTTTATGGGTATATTTACTACAAACCCTCACGAGACTACAATTCATTCTCTAGAGTAACCTAGAGGTTTAAAGGCTTGTTATATGTACTAAATACACGGTACTATTCTTTCTCTTTGTACGAATCCGAAGTTCGAAGGGGAGATTTATTTGAACCTTAATCCTTAGTTCGAAGGATCGCCCATGTGCCTATGAAGAGGATCTTATAAGCTACAACCGCGACTCTTACGAAAGTGAGTTATGATTTTTCTTTCTTTTATTTTCATTTTCTTTCTTTACTAGAGGACTAGCAAAAATTTAGGTATGGGAAATTTGATCATCACATTTTATTATAATTTTATACCTCCATTATTTATTTTATTTAAATAAATGTATCACTAATAACATGTTTTTCTCTTAATCTACAGGAAATAAACAATTATTAAATAAGAGCTTAAAAAGAACTCAAATTTCTAACTTTTTATTAAAGCCTAGGATGAAACCAAATAGACAATGTAAGCCCAAGAAACGAGGATCTAAAATAAAAAGAAATCAAATTAAATTTGGATTCAGGATGATCAGCCATAAAAAATAGCATTATCTCTCAATCTGAAAGACAAAATCTAACATATATATAGAAATAACCTATCTCGATGGGACAAAGCTATCTACATTTTTAGAATTATGAGATTCTAATTGAATCACCAATCACTTGGCTAATTGCTTGGCCAATTGATTTGTCAACCGATTAGTTTGTGTCTGTATCAGTTCATGGCTGAGATTTAATCCTTATTCCCCGAGCCAAATTTAAGGGCTCTATGTCATTGCTGTAGGTTGTAAAAAGGGGTAGAGAGAAAGTTTTGTAATAATCTCCATTTGGAGAGGAGGGTTACCCTAAATTGAGAATACCTTTCAATTGTAAACTTTATTTCCAATTAATAAAAATAATCTTTTTCACCTTTTAAAATTTTCTTTTATTCTTCATTGTTGATGGAAATAAAGATCAAGATGAAGATTTGCTTTCAGTGGGCCACTCCATTGCAATGTAAGTTTTTATTTTTTTTATTTTTTTTCTTTCTTTAAAAATTCATGTTTTAGGATTTTATTCTCTCTTTATTTTTGTATTGGTAGAATAGATTTATTTCAAGTTATATGGCTTGGATTTACTTTAATGTTCTTTTATATTTGTTGTTTTTTCTTACGCTTTGTGGAATTTATTTTTTTGTAATTTTCTTTTGTAGTATAGATTTACTTTTTTGCTCTTTTTATTTTGTTGATTAGATTTCCTTTATGCTCATAGTTTAGATCTTTATTTTCATACTCGTGTTATTATTTTTATAGTTATTTTTTTATTTTTATTCCTTTTCTTATATGCTTTCTAGCCTAAATTCTATTTTCTTATTTTTATTTTCTAAAATGTATAACAAAATCTTGTAGAAATTCTAAAATTGCTTGAAACTAGTTTGTTTCTTTTATGATTTGTGGATAACTTTTTTTTGCTTAAAATGATCGTGGTTTAAGTAATCAACTAGAGAAGTAATTGGTAGTAGAAGAATTTGATGATCTATGCTTATCTTGAGTGATTTAATAGATTATGCATATGAATTCTAGAATTACTATGTAATTATTGTTCTTTTCATGAATGGTAATTTTACTTGGATGATATTTGATTGGTTATGATTTTTAAAGTGATTTATTAATTTATGCTTAATAAATCTAAAGTAAAATATGATAAAAAGAGAGCAGTTCATAAATTCTAAATGAAATTAACTAGTGGGTTTAATTCTTGATTCCTATCTCTTTTTCTCCTCCATATTTTTACTTGTTTAAGTTTTCCCTCTTTGTGCTTAGTTTTTCTAGTCTTGATTTTATTCTTTTCTATTTTCTTTATTTTCCATTTGTTTGTCTCATTTTTTTAATTTGTCCACTCTCTTTCTCTCTCTTATTCTAGTTTTTTTATTTGTAAATAAACACACACTCTCTATATCACTTTCACTTTGACTCCTATTTGTCCAGACACATCTCTAGGATCCAACTTAGAATTTTTTTCTACACCTTCTTCATGGAATTGACATTATATTATACTATAACTTTATTGTGCACTTACAATCTCGACACTATTTTCACAACACACCACCATCCCATAACTCCTTCCTTCTATTCAATTGGTTATATGCATATATACAAGAAACCATTCAATGAATTCTATCATCTTTTAAATGAACTTCGCAATGAATACATTGTCCACTTATCTTGTGGCACGTCAGATCGTAAACACTTATATCCCATAAAACCCAAATTCATCCATTAAAAGCCTCAGTACAATTTTGAATATATGCCTAGTTTCTAACACTTTTCTTCGTAATACTAGGAGTCTTATGAACTTTCACTCTAGTTTCATGAAGAATGATAAGGGATATATGATATTAATATAAAATAGCCTTAACCTCCTTAAATTCAATTAGATTGGGGACTCCCTATAACGATAAGTGTAATGATCTCTTTAGTACAAGAACTAGTGTCCTCACTCCTTTGACCATTTTCTAGCACAGCAAAGATGTTCCTATTGATAACCTCAATATTAGACACAGTTCTTTGTCTACTAGAAGAATAAACATGGGTCCATTACTTAATAGCTACTGATTCATTTTGATGCGTTTTGGCATAATACCGCTAGAGCTAGGGACTCATGGCAGTGGAAGAGCTTGTTCAAGGTAAGAGATATGCTAATTTAAAATGTGGTGATATTTCTTCATGCCAAACTTTCATATCTTATTGGATGTCTTGAGGTACCCCTAAGATTTCTACCCTCTATTATTCTCTTTGTGATAACGTGAACGTTGTGCCCTAAAGAATCCTTAATTGGAATCCTTTAAATGTGCCTAAGCATAGCTTCATTGGTTGGCTTGTGGAACGAATGAGGCTCTTTACTCAAGATTTACTGCTTCAAATGGGATTCTCTATTTCGAATTTTTGTGTTATGTGTGGTAATCACCCTGAATTTGATCGTCTCTTTTTCACATTGAAGAAATGGCAAGCACAGCGACGAAGACCACATGAAAAGACGAAGGAATAGGTTTGGGTGGTGTGCAGTCGATAACGTGTGGCGAGGCGGTCGACCGCCAAAAGTCCAGAGACTTAGGAAAGTTTCTGTCGTTTTCGCGGTCAACCGTGATGGGTTTTGCTGTCGACCGGCCATACCCTGTAGGGGTTTTTAGTCTCGGTCATTGGATCCGGTCGACCGCACGTGATTCTGCGGTCCACCGCGA
Organism: Asparagus officinalis; assembly: GCF_001876935.1. NCBI lineage: Eukaryota > Viridiplantae > Streptophyta > Magnoliopsida > Asparagales > Asparagaceae > Asparagus > Asparagus officinalis. Next base: position 72,749,438 of record NC_033795.1, on the reverse strand, counting down.
GTCAGGTCTTCAGTTGAGTTTGGTTTTCTGACCCGTTTCGTTCTGAGTTGAAATATAATATTAATCCTAATTAATTAAGGTAAAGTAAGGACATTTTAAGCAGTCTTTGAGAGGAGATGTTACATTCAATTGTGGGAGATTTGTGAGAGATCTAGAGGCTTTGTTTTAGGGTTTATTTGGTGAGATTTGTAATCCTATTTGTATTCTCTTACTTTCTAATAGTAAGAATGTTAGCCTTGTTAGGTCTCATGTTTATAACCCTGCTCCCTAATCTTGTTTTGATGATCACAAACAATTCCTAACAATGTATGTCAAGTGTTTACATTTGTTTTGTTAGATAATCTACACAAATATCCAGCTGCAGGTTGGATGGAATTGCGTTTTAATTAACGATTATATCCAATGGAGGTTGGTGGAATATCGGTATGAAACAATGCAATTCAAGTTAAAGATCCAAGTTCAAGCTTCATCTGCAAGAGTACCAAGAAGAGCTTTGTTGAAGATCACAAGTTTGGGTAATTTAGTTTAGGTTTATGCTTTGTGCGTTTATACTTAGGGGGGGTTATTCGTTGGTGTAATTTGGGGGGTATGGGTAATTGTGACATCAGTGTTTGTGTATTGGTTGGGTATGAACTAATTCAAGTTTCAGTGTTATTGTTTGTTTGGGGTAACTGAAAACCACTTTTCCTAAATACTCCACTATTATACACATGTCCTCAGCCCCAAGCCTATTTTTACCCACATTTCTTCCCCTGGAACAAAAACGGAGAAATTAACCCGTCAGATCCGATGCTCGATTCAGCCAAATCGCGTCATCCGTCCTCGTGGCTCCTTTCCCTACCAAACATAGTCTGCCGCATCTGTCTTCCTCGAGCTCGACGAGCTCGAGAGCCCGCCCCACCGTCGCCGTTCTCGAGGTCGCTCGGCCGCCGCCGCCATCTCCTCCGCCGCCTCCTCTACGGCACCGCCTCAACCACCACCAACAATCCCAACCCAGGTACAATCTCCGCCGCCATCTTCTCTGCTGTTAAACAATCCCAACCCAGGTACAATCTCCGCCACCATCTTCTCCGCTGTTAAACAATCCCAACCCAGGTACAATCTCCTCATATTGAAATTTAAGGCATCTGGTGATTGTGAACAACTGGACCTGCTCTTTCAGATAGTAAGGACAGACAAGCTCATGTTGTGTGCCTGTTAAAGTTAATGTCCCAGGCTGCCTTCTTCGGTCCTGGCACCTTTCGGTTGATGAGAAGCTTATCCTCATCAGTGCTATGTAGGTTTCCTGCAAAATTTGGTTAACTAATATCAAAGAAGATAATTATATAAATAACTCAAATATAAGTATGACATTAATGTAGGGCTAGAAAGATTTCATTCATGTGAAACCATGTTATTAAGAGAAAGTTTATATTATTATTAGTGAGAAAAAGCACACTAATACTGTTAATCTATGGCTGCATATTTTAGAAAGCACTTTATATTTTGGTTACTGCCATTAGCTTTCTTCTAAGAAAATGAATGTCTCGACCATATAATTTCAATGAATTGCACGGGGAAGCAATGCTATTGCAGGTTCTGAAGCATGATCTTCAAATATTAATATTGTCCAAACATCTAAATTTATAATAGAACTTATAGAGACTTTTATTCTCATAGGAGGTTTATTAGCAAGTGACGCCCCAGGATTCACACAAGGCTGCAGTCCCAGGTGAAACCTGGATTGTCAAACCGACCAAGCACCAAACACCATGCTACGACATGTTTCACCATCACAATCGTTATCTCTCTAGTGGAAACAATAAATAGATGAAGGTACAGACAGGCAAAACTAGAAATAGAACAACACCGAAAATACACAGAAGAAGCATAAGAGATATTAATAATGAGCCCAACTGGAATGAAATAGATATATCTCTGAGTCTGAACTGAGTCTCAAATACAATGAGTCAAATAAACAAAGTCTCACAAGAGTTCTCAACTCTAAAATAAAATACCAATCTAGAGTCTGAAAAAAAATCAACTACATGTGGAGTTCTACAATAACAACAAAATATAATAAATAGCTAAATGGACAACTAAGATGTCCCATCAACCTACGACTCTCCGTGCGCCGGACTCGTTGCCTGAAAGAGGGGAAACAATGAGCATCAAAGCACTAGCGAGATCATCACTACCTCTCCCCATGGAAAGGGGTAGGAGTATATATATAGAAAATAGAGTCAGTACATACATATATCAAATCATTCATATAGCTCTTCATGAATGAAAAATAAATAGTCAAGGAAAACATACTCCAATCTCCAACATAAAGAATAAATATCTCATCTTGAAGTGCATCCGAGTAGCCTGCTCTAATATAAGAGGATGCCAACCAAAACAAAACGAAATATAACTGCCGTCCATAACGGATGTGCTAAAATCTCAAAGTAAATACCCTACTCACGGGTAGTCTATCATGAAAGTAAAACTTATAACTGGTCAAATATCTATGTGTGCATCATCTTGTGCTATAGCGATACTTTTGTAATGCTCTTACTCAATCGCTCTGCGACAATAGGTTTTATTATCTCCCTATTCCGGATACGTGTAATAACGATACATTTGTAATACTCTTACTCAATCGTTCTGCGGCAAATAGGTTTCATCTCCTTATTTTCGGATACATATAGAACAACATTATTCAATATGTGTTTAGCAATTTATCTCATGTCAAAAGTGTGTCAATCTAACACAATCTAGCATACGTGCACAAATCTCGGTGTGCGTGTCCTCTTCTGAAGTTCACCATCATCCCAGGTGTTAAACAATTACTAACATCATAGTCTATCATCATAAGGTCGAGAGATCTGCTCGACAAACTAAAACCAAGCCAAATAAACATGCACAGCCAAAGCAGACTGGCGGTCGACCGTGACGGTTGACCGCGATGGGCTCCAGAGACTACCCAGGTCTCTGTCCTGCACGCGGTCGACCGTGGAGGTCGATCGTGAACCCTGTTTCCAGTTTTCCAAACTGGTTGTGTGTGTGTCGTGTTCATGTCGTGTTTTCTCGATGTAAACATGTCTAAATCTTCATAAAATTTGTATGCAACCATGTCAGAGCAGATATGAACATCTAAAAACAACTCAACAATTATAAACATAATTTTATGCATTTGATTTGTTTTCAAAACCCCTAAAACATGCATAAAAGATCAAAACAACGAATCAAACTTCTTTCTTCAGATTAACCA
>NC_033795.1:72727838-72745203 GCF_001876935.1 Asparagus officinalis | reverse complement strand
GAAATTTAACAATCATCATAGCTAAAAGGTAAAAAGTCCCCAATTTAACTTGTGCATGGACAAACGATACCAGGGATAATTATTTTCATGCAGTCTCCCTCCAGAGGGAAAGAATTTCCACGATATTAATTTAAAGAGAATAACTCTGGAAAATATTTCTAATTAACCCTCAGGGGAAAAGCATGCATTACATGCAATCAACTATGTGGTCTCATGGGATACATGTAGCACTATTAAATAAAATCAAAAAGAAATTGTGACACTAAGTGTGAGAATCTGGATATAATTACAACTTTAACTTTCAACGCCATTGTTCCAAATTATATAGTTAACCCTACATAATTACCTCATTGCAGAATTTCCCAATCTCAGGCACTCCCATTCATAATCTTTAGGGAAATACTTAGGCTAATAAGAAATGATATATTTTTTACCAAAATAAATTACGATCTGATATCATATTGTCATTCTTAATGAGCCTGCATCATGAGGAACCATTTATAGGTTAAAATGCCTTGCAACCTATGTAGTCATCAAGATGTTATTTGCAGCTAGCTTTAGTTGCTCTAAAATGATTAAACCCCATCCTTAACTAGCCAACATATCAAAATCCTGTCGAACAATGATTAAACTTCAATAATCTCCTTAAATTTTACTAAAAAAAATAATGTACAACTCTAAAAACACAATATCATAAGAACATGAAATTTCGAATAATATAAAAAATGCAACATCCAAATTCCCATCACAATGTTTCAAACGTGCCAGAGTTATACCTTAGATTGCCTTTTAGCAAGATCAACCGAAAACAAAATTTAGCAAAAAAATACAAATTTTCCAATAAAGGCGTTGCCCTTTTAGGCAAGATCCAGCAAAAATATGAATTTGAGGACCTGGAGCTGATAAATAAAAATCAGCATGAATCAACCTTTAGAACTCCCGCATGCATCGCGAGAGGAATCGTGGTGCGAAGAGTAGAAAAAACACGGAAGTGGTGGTAACCCTACCCTTCAACAAGTTTACCCAAATAAATCACAGATTTGACAATAGTACAGATTAGGCTATTTTACATCGTTTCCTCTCGTTTTCCGAAGGAAATGGGGAGAAAGACGAAAGAGTTGAGATGGCATGGGATTCCGCGGCTTAGAGGGTCAGGAGAAGAAGTGAACCCAAAGCAGAGAAAAAGAAAACTTAAAATGGCTTTTTCGACGGTGCCGCTGTTTCAGAAGGGAGGAAACGGAAGTTTTCGGAGCCCTCTTTTTAACGCGACAGAACACCTTGGTCCTAAAAAACAAAGTTCTCTCTCATTCTTCATCGAAAAAGACACCACGGAGAACCAAGCAACAAAGAAGAGGAATAAAGCCATGCCGATTCTTGATTGCCGTCGATTCCCCATCCAAATCCCAAACTCAACACAAACCAACAACCAAACACCATCTTCGGGTCACCAAGTTGGCTTACCGTCATAGCTATGGGGTGTCCAAAAAAGCCGGAGTCCGACCGCCGGTGTCCGGCCGGGCCCGCCTGGGCCCGGAACAGCTGCCAAAAAATGCGGCACTGATCTCTCTCTTTCATCCTCCTCGTCTCCCGACGCCGAACGCCGTTACCTCAATATCTACGTCACACCGCTCATTCATGCCGCCTACTGTTTTGCTTGAGAGAGACAGTGCCCATTTTTGGCACTGTCGGGCCGGCCGGGCCCGGGCGACACCGCACCAGGCCGGGTCCGGACTCCGGGCTTTTTGGACACCCCTAGCTATGACGGTAGCAACTTGGTGACCCGAAGATGGTGTTGGGTTGTTGGTTTTGTTGAGTTTGGATTTGGATGGGGATATCGACGAGCAATACAAGAATCGCATGCCTTTATTCCTCTTCTTTGTTGCTTGGTTCTCCCTGGTGGTGTCCTTTTTTCGATGAAGGAATGAGAGAGAACTTTGTTTTTTAGGAGGTGTTTGGTTCGCTTAAAAGAGGCTCGAAAACCCGTTTCCTCCTTCTGACAACAGCGCCACCTCGATAAAACCCATTTTAGGGTTTTCTTTTCTCTGCTTTGGTTCACTTCTTCTCCTCGACCCTCTAGCCGCGGAAATCCCATCCATCTCAACTCTTCGTCTTTCTCCCATTTCCTTCGAAAACGAGAGGAAAACGATGTAAAATAGCCTAAAATCTGTACTATTGTCAAATCTGTGATTTATTTGGGTAAACTTGTTGAAGGCTAGGGTTACCACCACTTTCCCTTGTTTTTTTCACTCTTCGCACCACGATTCCTCTCCGATGCATGCGGGAGTTCTAAAGTGTTGATTTCATGCTTGATTTTTTATTTATCAAGCCTCAGGTCCTCAAATTCATATTTTTGCTGGATCTTGCTAAAAAGGCAACGCCTTTATTGGGAAAATTTTGTATTTTTGCTAAATTTTTGTTGGATCTTGCTAAAAAGGCAATCTAAGGTATAATTTCTGCAAGTTTTAGAAACATTGTGATGGAATTTGGATGTTGCATTTTTTATAATTATTCTGAAATTTTCATGTTCTTATGATATTGTGTTTTTAGAGTTGTACACTTATTTTTTTTAGTAAAATTTAAGGAATTATTTGAAGTTTAATCATTTTTCGACAAGGATTGATATGTTGGCTAGTTAAAGGGATGGGGTTTAATCATTTTTAGAGCAACTAAAGCTAGCTCAAAAAATCTTAATGACCTACATATGGTTGCAGCATTTTACCTATAAATGGGTTACCTTCATGATGCAGCTCATTAAAGAATGACAATATGATATCAGATAGTAATTTATTTTGGTAGAAAATATATCATTTCTTATTAGCCTAAGTCCATTTCCCTAAAGATTATGATGGGAGTGCCTGAGATTGGGAATTCTGCAATGAGGTATTATGTAGGTTACACTATATTAATTGGGAACAATGCTTGAAAGTTAAAGTTGTAATTATATCCAGATTCTCAACACTTAGTGTGCACACATTTCTTTTTGAATTTTATTTAATAGTTGGCTACATGGTATCCCAAGTTCTGAGCCCTCAGCCATAATTTGCATATACATGTGGCTGGTTTATTTTATGTGATGTCAACAAATGCTTTCAAATAATTTTTTAATCATAAAGTTCATTCAAATTTGAACATGCATTAATTATTAAAGTAGTACACGATAATAACAAAGTAGTACATATCCAGGCTTTCATTTTAGCGATTTTAAATAGATTTCTAGACCATGATGCTTTCTAATATATTCCTTACTCAGATTGGCAACAACTTCATTATAACCAACTTCATGGGCGTGTGCTAGGAGTTGATTTTTGTTGTAAAAAATGTTGGAAATATCTTTACAGTAAGGACACTTCCAATTTTCTTTTTGGTCTATAACTTTTACAGCATTAGCTCTTAGCATAATTTCTGCTAATTCCATGATATCCCATATTTTATCTTGCTCTCGATCTGCATCCGTATAGGCAATACATTCTTCAAAGGTTTGTTTATGTTTAGTAATGCTTCCACACTGATAAAAAAATATAGTAAATTGATATTAAAATAAATAGCTCCATTGTTTATCATAAAAATTTTTAAATATTCTTATCGTTGATGATGGTGCAGATGAAGATTCACCATTATCTTTACTTTTCTTACTCATATATTTTTCCTAATTAGAATTTGGTATGCAAATATTGCGTTTTATAGATGTTTATGGACTGGTACTTTTACTTGGTGGTTGGCTGTTGAATCTGATAATATTTACTTGGATCAATAAATTTTTTACTAGTATTGTCCATGGTTTTGAAACCGAACTGGTTTTTTTTTTGTAGTTGACTCAACTATTCAGTCTCTGTTACGCACATATTTGGTATTTCCAGGTTTGATGTGATTTCCAATGTCATATGCATATTTATGACTAATCAGATTGTTTATAGGTTTTTTACAGGTTTCATAAGAATTTTTTTTATTTAATAGTTGGCTACATGGTATCCCATGAGACCACATAGTTGATTTGCATGTAACTGCATGCTTTTCCCCTGAGGGTTAATATTTAGAAATATTACAGAGTTTTCTCTTTAAATAATATCGTGGGAAATTGCTTTTCCCCTCTAGGAGGGAGCTGCAATGAAAAATAATTTACCATAGGTATTCGGTTGTCATGCCACAAGTTTATATTGGTGACTTTTTTACTTTTAGGCTATGATGATTGTTAAATTTTCTAAGATTAACAACCTACAATATCATTTAATATTACACTGGATGGCTAACAATGATGATATTGACCAAGTTATGAGCCCTCAGCCATAATTTGCATATACATGTGGCTGGTGAGAAACAAAACAAATATTTCTCAACTTTTAAATTTAGAGTTATTAAATTTTGTCCGTGAGTCAATATGCACCTTCAATCTCTTCATCATAATAACCTCAATATCAGATTTTCGCACTATTTTTTTTTTAAATCATCATATTCGTACGCACCCCAATTGTTTGTCAAAATGCTAACAAGAAAACAATAGAGAAATCACATTAAGTCACACCAAAACCCTAGTTTCAACAAACCCAAATAAAAAAAGAATCAAACTTTGACCAAAATCATCATCAAGAACAGTACCTGAACCGCCCAGGGCCTCGAGAGCGCATCAATGGCAGGAGCATGAGCGCCCTCTTCGACCAAACGCCGCTTCCGAAGAGCTCTAATCGCGAGGTTTATCGCCCTGCTCCCAATTTCATCGAAACTCCTTGAAAAAATTCAAAATAGAAAAAATTAAGGCATCGAAAGAGAGAAATCTTACGAGCTGAAATAAAATCAATGACTTTTCCCCCTCACATCTTTCTCTAATTAGCTGCCGATAATCTGAGTATCAAAGTTTGGTTCTTTTTATTTGTTTTTGTGCGATCGCAGATTGAGATAGATTTGAGAAGGGAAAGTAAAAAATTTTGTAGGTTTTTGGGGTCGGGAAGAAAACTTGTGGAAAAGCTAACACGACACCAATTAATGTCAGCGGCGCTATTACGTATGGAGAGGATCTACGGAGAACAGTAGGATTCTGAAATAGGATTCGTATTTTTTATCATTACTAGTTAGATTGCACGTGCAATGCACGTGGTAAAATTTTTAATATTAATTTAAATTATAATTATATTTATGGAAAGATTTGGTATAAATTTAATAAATGTACACAATATATATGAACATAGGCTAAAAATTAAAAATGTTTGATTAATACATTTATATTTAAGGATCAATTATGCGATAGTAGAGTGGTTGTATCTACAAGATGATTGATCAATCAAATACAATTCTCAGATGTTTTTGGGAATCATCAGAAGACTGAGTGCAATGTGATCATCCATGCAAGTCATATGTTGTGTTATTATCTGTTGTTCCATCTCCCTTTGCAGGTTTTCTCGCTTGGAAGCAATTGCATCTATCTCATCAATGAATATGATTGATGGGGCAGTAAATTATCTTATAGTTTCTTCAGAAACACCTACAACAATCATGTGCAAAGTTAAAATAAATTGATACTTGATATTAAAATTTATCAATGTCATTTAGTCATGAAGTAATTGACAGTAATCACTTAGCACTTCCTCTTACAAGAGCAAATCAATTAAAATTAGCTAAATCCTAGACTGTTTCAATAGCTTAGAAATTAGATCAGATATCCCATGGAAGAAAATTATTGTGATACTGAAAACTATGAAAACTGTCACTAACCGTGGACGTGATATTTGTTAAAAAATTAGTTACAAACTGTCACTAACCGTGGCGAGTACCTTAGTATGAATTGGTCGGCAAGATTGAACAGTTACAGGTTCTCCATGTATGAATTGGTTGGCAAGATTGAACAATTACAGGTTCCCCTTGTTCGATGGATGTAAACCAGTTGTTATACTCGAAACAGAAGAAAAAAGAAGGAAAATGGAAAAAAAATTAGTTTGTGTATGCAGTGTTATATTCGATGAGACCTAGCTGTATAAGAAACTGGATTCTGGATCATTGAAAACTTTTAACATGCCTGATCAATTGCAAACATCACAGGAATATCTTTCACCAATGATAATTCCTTCCTCAAGCGAACCAAGATCCCAACTGAAGCATGAGAATAGGTAATGCCATTTTGAACAAGCTCAATAATGTGGATCCTTCAGGCATTGCCATGGAATCAACCCCTTTCATCATTCCAACACCGGCACCTTCTCCCATGGGAATAGGCTCAAAAATTTAACAAGGTAATTATTGTAAGCGAGACTTGTTGAATTCCAGAAAATCCTAAATGTCAACACCAATATTAGAAACAGCAGCTTAGAATCGGGGCTTTCTCTAGAAATATAGACCACAAAACAGGGCATTCATGATTCATATCACTATGCTATGTGGAAAAAGATGCCCAGATAAGAGAAAGAAAAAGCCAACTTATATGTTGAATATGAAAAGGAAAGAAAAGAATGCAACAGATACATCCACTTTTATCGACATTATAAAATTTTCATAGTAAAAATAAAATTTTGAATTAATACAACATTAGAGTTCAGGAATCCTAACTGAAAAGTATCTGATTGTTACCTGATATGGTTATGATCCTCCTAAAGCCAACTCTGCCTTCATCTAAATTTAATTCTAATTATTAAAAGCATTTCTATTAGCATCCATTGAAAGTCCATGCAACAAAGTCATAAATTGAGAGATGTCAAAATGCCAAGATTAATTACTCACTATGTTGTGTACCAAAGGTAGTCTGTTGCGTCTCTCGTCACATTTATTTGCTCCAATAATCCATTTGTTGTGAACGAGTTATCATCGTAGGAGTTTGTGTCTTTGTTGTAAGATATCCACGAAAACTCTCCAACGGAATCCATTTTCATCAGTGAGGTTTGGACTCCTACCTGTTTACATCAGTATAGTAAGTCACCAAGACTAATTTTTTTGAGAAAAATAATCTAATTGGTCATGAATGTAAGTACATAGAATGCACTAACTTAATTTGGGTTTTTTTTTTGTATATCTACCAAGTGAATCATGCATATTTGCAACCCCCCCTTATACATCTATACAAGAGATTATTGAATTGTACGACGTTGAATCAAAGGTTTTGCTCACCCTTTCATTGTTGAAGACAGAGGTTTTACAGTCAGGAAGGATGCTAACAGACCAAGTAGGAAGATCATAGTGCATACCATTGAAAGCTACTTTAATTAAGTTTTGAGAATCACCTGAAAACGTGAGACTATACCAAGGAATGATGAAGAGTTAGTCTGTAAACCATTTATAAGGATGTTCTACAAAAAGAATATTTGTTTATAGCTAGGCTACATCTTGATTGCTTCCAAGTGATGTCCTAATAGGATCCCCAGAAGCCAAAGCAGGTTCACAGAACTTGATTGCTTTGTTCAAGTCTTTCAAATGGCCCGATTTTGGTTCTCTTAACAGACCTATGGAAAAAGAGTGTAAATTTTCAATAGTTGACAGAGAGCAAGTACAAAACGTGATTCCCAGATTAAAATGTTTTATGTCATAATTGGTAATATAGTAGTGTATATTAAACATTTATTTATTTGTTATTAATTTCTTAAGTGTTTGCACATTCTCTATTGTACTCATTAGTAGTGCAAGAAGATTACCTTGTTTAATGTTTAAAGTGTGTTAGTGTATGCCTCATAGGTGTGAACATTGAAATTATCTACCTATAAAGTGTATTTGGTAAGAGACATATCTTCTCTTAACTGCTATAATTTGCCTAATTTAAAAATTACTGCATAGTGACTCGAAGAGAAAGGTGTTAAGTGAGAAACTGGCAAACTAATCATACTTATTAAACAATGCATAAGATTAACTGACCATATTCATCAATTGGAGCATCATAATCATAGTTTGTAGCTATGAATGGACCACCAGCTGTCTTGCCAAAATTCGTTCCACCATGGTACTATAGCCAAAAAAGCAAGTAAGTAAAAGTCACACTTGTGAAACATAATATTTCGATGAAACAAAAATAAATAGTACATTAAATCCTCACCATATAGTAGTTGAAATAAGATCCACCTTTCTGTATAAACTGTGCAATAGGAAAGGCCACATCTTCAACGTGTTGATAATGAACTGGACCTCCAAACCCTGTAAACCTGAAATTTATACAAAAGAAAACAAAAGGTTGTGAATTTGGCTAAAAAATAACCATATCTTCCTAATTAAACTAATGAAAAGTTGCTTAGAAAACAAGCAATTACCATGCAGTCCAGACTTCAGTCCACATAGATGGTTTATATGGATTGTTTGGAGAGAAATCATCGACATAAAATCCATTCCACGTGTTAATCTATACGAATTCAAGAAAATGTTTTACTATTAAGAATGATTCAATTTGACTATTTAAAGAGGTGCAGTGAGATAGAATATAAGATTACTAAAGCATGTGCAGTGGGTCCTTGTAGAGAAGGCAAACACAATTATAAATTATTTAACTAAGCTGTCACTGAAAAGGATTCCAAAATGATTTAAAAAAGAGAAGAAGAAACTTACAATAGGATCAGGTGCATCATCTTCTTTGCACATAATCCATTGAATCCCAGTGTCAAGGTCAAGTTTCATTTTCGCTGCCCAACCTGCATAAGCCTTTGCTGGAGCCTCATGATCCCGTTCTAGATGCCTAAATTCATTCTCAACACTAGACAAACAACATTAGTAATAAATTGTTTGTTAAACATCATCAAAACAAGAAGGCCAACAAAAGGGACAAGATCAAAATATATTCCTATGTGATTATAAACTTTTATATTAGCTAAAATTTGGGTTATTTCTGTACCTTGAAAGGTTCGTTATTAGTTCTGAAACTGATACCATGCACATATTTAAGGCAAACATGGAATCCCGTATACATTACAATAAACCATAAACATAATTAAACATTAATATTTAAATTAATCAATCAATCCATAGCAAATTTTCTCATTACCCAAAATTCCATTCAGCACAAACATAAGGGCCAATGCGCAGATTGACATATAGGCCATCCTTCTGTACTAACTTGATAAACTTAACCAAGTCATACATGTCCTCAAAATAATACTGCACACCAAAAGAAAGTCATCGATAAATCATCAAAACTCACCAAAAATAAAAAGCTAAAGTTCTAGTATTTTACCTGGCCTTGGACAGGCTCATGCCCATTCCAGAAAACATAGGTTTGAATCCCATTCAAGTCCCCATCTTTATCCTTTCGAATGAGATCCGACCACATCTGAACAATACCCAAATTTAAAAAAAAGAAACAAAAATATTTCAGTCCGACTTTGAGTTTGATTTGGTACCCAACACACTCCTCCTGATTCGTTTACCCCTCGTATGCCTGCTTTTTCTCTTGCTACGGTCATCACTGATATCGCCCCTGGATTCCCTGTTGTTGCTTGTGATGATGAAACAATGGTCATTGATGTTGAGTGGGTGCAGAAGAAAGAGAAGATTGGACAACGAATATCCTCAGCAAGCTAGAAGAAAGTCCTGACAATAAGCATATTTTTTACAAGTTTAACTTGTTATGCTCCTGACAGCATGTCATAAGTTCCTTAATCTATATCTATAAATAAAGTGAACTGCATCTATTGTAAATTAAACACTGTAAACTAAAACATGTGTGTATTGTAACTATAACTTCAGTTAGATTTGAATGAAAAGCAGGTATATAACAAGAAAAACAACAATGACAACAATTAGTAGACAAATAAATCAAATCCAAGTCACAAAACAGAGGCTAGACACAACAAATTAGTCTTTATGTTTTTTTGGGAGAAGATGTTATCAAGTAAAATATCTCTAGACACTCAATTAGGTGGAAAAAGAATCTATCAGAAGATTCATGATAGGGAGTGGTAAATAAAACTCTTCTCATGAGACATCAGATTCTCATATACAATCATTAACATGAATGTGTAATTTTGCTATGTATATAACTCATGATGAAAGAGGGGGCAACAAATCTCTTAAGAGCCGCAGGAGTGAGTGGAAATTTTTCTGATTATTCAATCATACAATTGCCAGGGAACGTCCAAATGCGTGCAAACCAAATTGAATGAATTTCATGACTCAAATGCATTAGTCCATAGTCTTTATTTATCTCGTGTGATACCAATAATAACTTATGATTTAAGAACAAAACTCATATGCAAAGTACAATAATTATGTTAACAAATATAATTAATCAGGCAGCTGACTCATAACTGTCTTCTAGTCAACAAATATGACGGATGTCAAACATAGTATCTTTAGGGACATTGTAGCATTTTCAGCGTACTATATAATTATCCAACCATATGTGGATTTTTCAAATATCTATAGAATTTGGAAACATGTATATTTTTTTAGTACGTAAAATCATAGTTTGGTAGCAGGTATCAATCTGTCATATTTGATCCATATACGATAGAATTTAACTATCGAAACATGTCCAAGAAAAAGGGTTGTGCCATCTTTTAATTTCAATAATGTTTATGAATATAATCACATCTACTCATGATCGCAATAGCAACTCAATGTGCCTTTTTGTTATTTTCCAAGAAACAAGGTAATCATAATCCATGTTGATTACTTTTATTGAAATTTTATTAAGCAAAAGAAAATTACAGGGACGCATATCTTGTTAATTATGCAGCACTTTCAATATAATGAACTTATTTTGTAGAATGGAATGTGGCTTGGACAACAACCTCATTTTCTCGGAGAATTGACCTCCTCTGTAGCTGCACAAACGAAGAAGAAGGAAAAAACTGTAAGTGCACCAAGTATAGACTTCTGCTCATGCGGATCACACCACAGATGTCCTCACAACCTATAATATTTGACTACTCAGGAGAGGGACAAACTACTTGATAATTTGTTTGTAAAAACTTTGTTCAAATATCAGATTATCTTCACCAATGATTTTTTCAAAGGTATTAAATCCTAAATTGATCACATGATTTATTCAAAGGTATTGAATCCTAAATTGATCATCGTCCACGAAAAAATGTTACCTTTGTCCATTGTCGAAGAAATGAACTTAACGTGCATAAGTATAATGTGAACCATGTTAAAACAGTGAGAGAGATTCCTTCAATACACGGCGTTGGTAAATGAAGAACACTATCAACGTGCAATTCTTCATGTAAGCAACACTTAGCAGAGGTGTATAATAAGTTATTAAATAAAAGTAATTTTCTCAATTCCCCACTTCAACCAAAAAAAAAGTAAGTTTTTCCAGATGCTCATCTCACTTCCATACAACTTTAGCTTATCCCTACATGTTAGCTAACAAAAACTGGCAAAACATAATACTGTTCCCTAAGAGTCCAAGACCATATATGGTTCTCACGACTTTACTCTCAAATATGGAGGAAATGTGTCAAGTGATTAGAATGTGTTCATTTAGCAAAAATAATTTTCATACTGTACTACCTGAGTGACTCTGTCAACAATGCAATCATCAGCATAAGTTCCTTTATGGATGCATGGTAGCCGGTCAAACCTAGGATCCTTGGCAATCCTGTAACAAACCAATGAATAACTCAGTCATAGCAAAAGGAAATATATGCACTTGCGGAAATGATACTAAGGACCAATGCAATATGAAAAGGGCAACACCAATAGCTTCAATTAGAAAACTGCATAACCACAGCCACAAGTACCATGATAACAAATCATCTTTGAAATCAAAATCTTGGTTAAAGGAGACTGAAAGAAACCTTAAAGCTACCCGATATTTCTGTCCCAATTTTTCAAGCTCAGCCATGACACAGTCCGTGATACAGGGAGTGGTGCCTAAATAAGCCAATGACAGTAAGATTGGCGTCAGCAATTAATTATTAATAAGACATAAAGCCAAGCAAAGCAAAGCAAAATGAAGGTAAGGAACAAGTATGGTAATAAAATACAAACTGAGTTTATCTTCCAACTCACATTTTGCATACAGACAGTCCATCATTCCTTTCTCCAGATCCAACTACACGTAAAGTCAGATCCCTTGAGTAATTAGTAATCACATATTTTAAGATTTAATAGAGTAATCAAATACTGGCAATAATATCAAATATCTTTGGAGGAAGTGATTATTTCTAAACTTTATGCACACCGCCCCTGAAAAATTGTTTACTTTGTTAATAAACTTCAGTTGTTTATCGATGAACATACCTAAAGGCATGCATATCTATATCGTAGAGGAGCATTCTGCCGAACTAATCAATGATCATGCATATCTATACCTCCAAAGATAAACAACAGCATTATCAAGTTTGATTTTTAATTTGTTCAACTATATTATCAAGTTTCCTTTCATCTCATTCCAGTTGATGTTTCATTACTTATTAGCTTTATCATACGCAATGATAATAGCAAAACATTGATACTTCTACTTTGCTCTTTTTTATTAATTGTTGTTATCCATTTATTAGGATACTAAGGACAAATGCAATATGACAAGGGCAACACCAATAGCTTCAATTAGAAAACTGCATAACCACAACCACAAGTACCATGATAACAAATCATCTTTGAAATCAAAATCTTGGTTAAAGGAGACTGAAAGAAACCTTAAAGCTACCCGATATTTCTTTCCCAATTTTTCAAGCTCAGCCATGACACAGTCCGTGATACAGGGAGTGGTGCCTAAATAAGCCAATGACAGTAAGATTGGCGTCAGCAATTAATTATTAATAAGACATAAAGTCAAGCAAAGCAAAGCAAAATGAAGGTAAGGAACAAGTATGGTAATAAAATACAAACTGAGTTTATCTTCCAACTCACATTTTGCATACAGACAGTCCATCATTCCTTTCTCCAGATCCAACTACACGTAAAGTCAGATCCCTTGAGTAATTAGTAATCACATATTTTAAGATTTAATAGAGTAATCAAATGCTGGCAATAATATCAAATGTTACACCAAAGAAGTGAGCACTCTGCTTCTCAACCTGAATTACAAAACAATGATCAAAGACAAGCAAGAAAACCAAAGAAGCATTCCAAAATAATGATAAAGTACCTTTCCACTGAAAGATGTACCCAGAGGAAGAGGTCTAATTGTGACGGTTCCATTTAGAGCTTCTTAAAGAACAGTGGCAGATATAGTTGTCTTTATTGGAACACCAAGCTTACTGAAGATGTCAATGAATCAGTTTGGTATCAGTAAACTTCCAGAACAATAAAGCATATGATTGTTAGATTAACTTCAAAAATCACCTGAATAATGCTGTGAACATTGTATTGTCAGTACCCAGGTTAGACAAGTCAATCTCCATGTCCATGCCTTCGCTTTCTATAGCCTAGCACAAAAAGACATTATGACAGGCATGCTATAGTATTTTGGGCAGGTAGAAAAAACTCACACAATACAAGTGAACAGAACATATCAAATAACCACTTGTGTCAAATCTCCTGCTGACACTAACTTAAGTGTTGGAAAATATATATACAGAAATCATTGTGCAACTTAGGCATAGTTAACGAGCTGAGTGTTAGGTGATGTGTGATCACTAATATGTTTATCTCAGGATTCTTCATTAGCTAACCAACCCATTTCTTTACGTATCATGCTCCACAGCTCCCGGCAACCTATACTCCTTTAGATTATATCTGATGAACAAATATGATCAAGCCCTAATTCGGACAATCCTTGACCTATTGTTGAATTAGAACAAAATGAAATGATGGCTAATTAGAACAAAATAAAATTGACCTATTGTTGAATTGAGCAGAAAGCGTAGGAAAAATTAAGTAATACCTTCTTCAATGAAATTCCTTACTGATTCTACCCGATGCAAAAATTCTACCCGATCTTAAGCCTTCAATTTGAAAAGATCGTAGGACGGCGTAACGTAAGAACCGAGAATGGGCTGAGAGGAAGGGTAACAGATAAACTGGTGAATTGAATTCATCTCTAAAAGTTGTTGGAGGTAATGGAAGATCAGAGGAGGAGGAGGAGGAGGAATTGAAAGGAGTAAAGTTTGGTAATTAAAATGACCGATGAATTGAAAGGACCGATGAATTGAAAGGAGGAAAATATGGGTAACTGATGAAAGGGTATCTTGGGGAGGCTATTTTGGGATATGTTTGGTAATTAAATTTGGGGTAAGGCTATTTTGGGGAGATGAAAGTTTTTCATGAACTCCCTCTTTTAAAGGGTAGATAGATTTTGCTAAGATTACCTCTCATAACGATCATAAATAAATTTGTTTTTAGTAGGGGATAAACTTACCATGGCGACCGTATACACTTTTCCTACACACTTCAATACCAACCACACACAAGAAAAGTGAGAAATGTCTAATCAACAAAAGTTTTTTTTTTTTTGATACCAACCAAATACAAGAAAATGGTATACATTGGTTTCCCACCTTGTTTTATGTGTGAACCAAACCTAAACAATTTATTTTTTGGAAAAGTTTGGAAAACCCAAACTTCGAGTTTCTTTACATGAAATTGTATTTCCTAATATATGGGGAAACAAACCAAACAGCCCCTCATTGACAACAATGACAGGTTTTGGAGACGATAGGGAACAACAATGGAGTGTCAGTGATGGGTCGATGCTGACCACACATAGTTAGCTTTGGGTGCATGGTGACACCTATTTATCAACGTGATTGACAAATTTTCATGCAGCAGCAGTCATTCCTTCCAATGAAGCAGCGAGCATCATGTTAGACGACGTTGGCCCATTGACTTAGTAAAATAGGACTTGCGGGAGTACCCAATAGCAATGATGTTATGGATATAAAAATGGAAGCAGAAAAGACTTTGTAGATATGAAACTAAGAGAAATTAAAGAAGACGAAACTTGAATTGTTGGACACATTTATTTACCTTTTCCTTTCTCTTTCACTGAGCAATTCCTCAGTGGAGAGCAAACTCAGCGGAAGATTAAAATTTTGCACATACTGGTTTGGTTGAGCCTTTCGCAGACTTGGGACTTTTTTCTTAGAGCGATTCTTGATTGACTCCCCCCACTTTTTTTCAGTTGGAATATTAGAAAAATAAATAGTGGAGAAGCTGAGATGGATATAATGGGGAAGATGGCTAGAGAAAATGGAAGAAGTGGGTTGATTTTTTTTTTCCTGAGGGTGTCATGGGTGTAATTGAGGAGGAGTGGGAGGTGTGGTTGAGGAGAAAGAGATGGCCTTTTTTGTTAACTTCTTTCACGGACCGGCCATATATTCTCTAATGGAATGGGCTTGGTGGGTTTATTCATTTATTTTTTGTTTGGCTCGTTGCTTGCGCACATGAAATAAATCGGTGAAGAGTTTGATTTGAACTTGCAAAACTTAGTTTTGGTTGCACAGGAAATCTAATTAGTTGGGATTTGATTTTGATTTAAATTTTTTCCGTGGTATTTGATTCTCCACAGGACCTGTCTCATTTGCAGAAAATTCACCTCAAACAAACTCACCCTCTTCTCACCCTCCCATTCGACTGGACAATGAGAGTCATCCAATTATATGGAGAAATCTGTTATCAAGCTCATGGATCCTCTTCTAATCAACAGTTATTTCTGTATAGTATTTTTTTCTTGAGTGTACTCCTCCACCCACGAAGCGTCTTGCTCACTCTAAAAATTACATCATACTCCCTTTAAAAGTACGAGTTCGGGAAAATCTTTTCATAGTCAATATTATCCTTAACTTTTTTGAATATTACATTGTTATTCTAATCTATTTTAATTATACTATCTTTTTTGAATTGGTAATTAAATAAATTATCATATTCGTAATGATATTTAACATGTTATTGGATAAAAGAGATACATTTGATATAATTCAAATTCTTTATTTATTTCAATTCACAGAGAAATCTAAAAAAACATATGCTAGCCAACACCTAAAATTTTTGGAATTTGTAAAAAATATCCTTTAAGCTTTTTAAATTGCAAAAACACCCCTACAAACTCAAAAAATTTATTAAAACACCTTAAAAATTATAAATTTTACTTATTTCAATTTAGTGAGAAATCTGAAAATATATCTTAGTTAGAAACTAAAAGTTATTTGACTTTGGAGAAAATATCTTGTAAGTTTTGAAAATTGTAAAAACACCACTAAAAATTCAAAATTTGTAAAACACCTTGAAAATTTCAAACCTATAAACACATTAAAAACCTACAAATAACACAAACAAACCCTAAAAATTATGGAATTTGAAATAAACACTCTAAACTTTTTACAAATTGTAAATTATAACCCTCAAAATTATAAAATTTATAAAAATGCTAATAACTTCCAACCTAACAGTACATTGAAAATATATAAATTTTAAATATCCCCTACATAATTTATAATTTATAGAAAACACCATTAAAATTTCAAAAAGTAAAAACAAAAATCCAAAATTTAAATTTTACAAAAAAACATCCTGAGAATTACAAACTCAATATTAAATTGAAAATAAAAAATTATAAATAGTCTATAAACAAATTACAATATGTAGAAATGACCTATAAGTTTAAAAAATTACAAAAAACCCCTAAAATTCATAATTTTTAAAAAACACCATGAGAATTTCTAACCTTTAAACACTAAAATAAATATATAAACTTACTAACAACCCTTACAAAACTAAAAATTTGTAAAAAAAATATCATACTCCCTTTAAAGTATAGGTTTAGGAAATACTTTTCATGGTCAATATTAGCCATAGTTTTTTTAAAAAGAATATATCTAATTATAAAACTATTAAATTTGAAATTTATAAAAAAACACTCTTAAAGTTTAGTACATTGCAAAGTACCCCTCCAAAGTTTGAAAATTTTCAATGATATTTTACAATTCCTTGATTTTCAATGTTATGTTTAACACTTTTGTATATTTGTAAATTACAAAATATTAGGGTGTTTTTTATAATTTTTAAAACTTTGAGGGTGTTTCTTTCGTAGTTTGCTAAATTTTCATTGTATTTTCAATATAATGCATAGATTCATCTATTCATAATGATAATTAAGAGTAAGTCATTCTTAAAATGTAGTAGGTCATAGTTAAGTGCACACCACTCTTTCTAAACAGTATAGTTTATATATGCAAATATTTTCAGACAATCTATATATTGGTTAAAAGGATTTTAACTTTAATTTATCATTTTTTATAAATTATATTTAATGTGAACCCACCATATAATTTTGACTATGGTAATCATAATTTTAATATATTTGATTGATTGACTAAATAGGTTGATAGACCATAGATTACTTTACTTTCTCACATGAACTAATATTTGATGCTTACTAATTTAAATTATTATTTTTAAATTTAATATAAAAATAATCTCTAATAACATTTATTTATTTACCTACAGGATTATACAATCTCAATTCCTTTTTTTTACTTGAGATTTATTCCATAGTTATGTGTATCAAATTAGCAACTAC
>NC_033795.1:72710982-72726838 GCF_001876935.1 Asparagus officinalis | reverse complement strand
AGAGCAAGAAGAATTCTTCAACCACATAGCTTCAAAATAATTGTTTACCTCTCGCCTACGATGAAACTCTGGATGACCATAAATTCCTATGAATCTCAAATTTCCCTCCTTCCTTGCTCCTTTGATCGTAACATCAACGTGGTATTTAAACAAAGAATTAATAGACAAACTGTTCTCTTCATCGTCCATAACAAATTACTACAAAATAATTGTTAAAAGTTAAGAACAATTTTATCAATGAAAAGTTGTTAGAAGTAACTAATAAAGGAAATATTAATAAAAAATTATTTATTTCCTAATTAATATTGTATTTTAACTACTTCCGAGCTACTTCTGAGTATTAAAGATTGGAAAAATATTTTAGAAGTAATGATGACACTTAGGCGCCACACAAGCGTTTAAGGAAGTATTCAAAATAAGTTTTTCAGAGAACCAAACACACTTTTTTGCTTGAAAGTAGCAGAAGTAGCCTCTATTTCTTTTACTTCAGCTACTTCATAATTACATTCGTGCAAACAAACAGGCCCTAAACAATAACCAAGATAGAAAAATAGCAAATTTTAATCAGCAATAAACACGAAAAAGAAAAACTATACTTGCAAATAAATGGATTTGAATAACTGAGGAAAGATACACCTTACTTTCTGTTTCTTTTCGAGCAAATGTGAAGGCCCTTTAAAATACGTGGGACTAATATTGTTACAGTATTTTATTAGGATTTAGTTAAGAATTTTTAAGTTAAAAAAGAATTTGTTATATTTTTTTCAAATAAATGGAATATATAGAGCATGGGATTTTCGATGCTACAGGATAGTTGGGCTAAAGTAATAATATGGAGGTAATTTTTATTTTTATTTTTTAGATTATCCATTTCCGAAGTTTAAATTGTCTGCAAGTATTGAGGACTTTACTTGAATTTTTTAAGTTCTTGATACACTTGGGTAGATCTAAAATATGGATTTTGTTAAGGAAAAATTGCTTCTAGACCTCAAATTTTAAGTTTCAATGTGCCCCAGCCCCTCACATTTTTTAATGTGTTACAGCCCCTTTTTTTTAAAAAAACTGTGTTAAGGGTCCTCCATCATAATTCTAGCTCATGATTAGATATGTCAGCTCATGATTAGACATGTCACCTCCTAAAATCCTAATTTTATCTTTTCTCTTTCTTATGCCAGCTCATCCCAGCTTATGTTAACTATTATAGATAACATGTTAACTGTTATAGATAACTTGTTACTTGTTATAGATAACATGTTAACTGTTATACTATTATAATTTCATAAATATGTTTTGAGATCAACATGTGAACTGTAATAGTTAACATGTTACCTATAATAGTTAACATGAGATACGAAGTTTCTCGGGACGACGCCGACAATGGAGTGAGGGAGGGAGGTGGGGGAGCGGTACCGGAGGAGGAGGAGGGAGGTATAAGGGGAGGTGCTGCGGGGAAGATTGAGAAGAAATATACTCTACCTTTTTTTTTCTTTTCTTTTCTTCTCAATCCAATACGCTAAGCGTCTAGAAATAAATACAATGCGAAGTCACAGGTCCCCGATCACAATCAGCAAGAATATAATAGACAAACTTAGAATAAATTTATCATATCACAAATGGGATAACATCCAAGATATAATATTTGGGTCAACATGCCCTTATACAAAACTGAACAAATGAATACTGACGAGATATAAAAATACATCGAGCAATGGAAAAAGAAATAACTACAAAAATAAACTGGAACCATTAAAGAATAAGATTCGACTCCTTCTTCTGCTCCGTCTACATGACACTTCTGTTGAGAATCCTCTGGCTCCTGACACCAAAGAAAACAGGTGTACGTCAGGTGCATGGCGCACGGCAAGACCCGACCCCACAAAGAAAATAGAACGAACGAAAACCCAAGCGGAAATAATACGATAACCGAAACAACAAAAGAACGTGCAACTGGTAATCCAACAAAATCACATGCAATCCACTACCAAAACATGATAATCATAAGAATCCGTAAATCAACCGGGTAACGAAATCATGCAGCTAGCGATCAGAAATCATCCAAGTCACAAGGTCATACACTAGATGAAATTAATACTTAAAAATCTACAATTCGAGACGTAGTACGTCGAGCGAAATAATCCAAACAAGGAAACTCTCATGTATATACCATATGTCTCGAATTGTAAATAATTAAATATTAATCCCGATCTATGTATGAAAAAAATACAACTAGCTTATATCTCACAAGAACTCATACTTAGCCAAGAAACGAGTCATGTATCTAGCCATACTATAACAGGTCACCGGTCACATCTCACACAGAGTCAACGCTCCTGTCATCGGATACTGACTGTTCACAAATCTCCTACGTGCATCCAATCCCGCTACACATGCGGCCAGAAGACTACATGTAAACCGTTTTCTGCTTGGTTCAAACTCAAGCACAACTCGGGTGACGAAACGATTTCACTGACTAAAGTGATGTACACACTTCACTTTAGCCCTACAAACCAACCCCGGTGGCGACACCAACCACGGGAGCGAGCCTGGAAGATACATCAACAGTCTTATCCGATCACATGAACATTAACTTCCCCATCCCAACTCTTCTCGTTTTTCTAAGTCAACCATAAACCTCATTGAAACTCGGGTTCACCACCTAAACTCAGTCAACACATCCACACATGTCACTAAGTCTGTTCATGACGCACGAGGCCACTAAGTCATGAACTACTATTGGTTCTCAAACACAACAAGGAGATAATAACAACATTAATTTCACTTAAACACATCATGACATGACGAACATGGTAAAATATTCACAAAACATGAAATTGTTCGCGGTGAAAATTGTCTTCATTGAATTCATTGTGCTCTCTGGATAACAACTTTTTGAGTTACAAAAGATCCGGTCTTTTTTAGATCCGGTTACAACGAAATCAAAGAAAAAAAAATAAAAATTACAACTTTCTCCTTTTGAACAAATCGCGAGCTCCTGTTTTGCGGTCGCTCGCTTTGTGTGGGTTCTTTGCCGACGCCGGGGTTAATCCGTGGACCACCGCGCGATCTAGATCCGGTCGGATCTACACGATTCGACGGGTATTATTCCGCGAAGGGAATAATAGCCGGGGAGGATTAGTTCACCAAGGAAATAATCGTCCAAATCTCGGGATCAAAGGCCAAGCTTTCATCCGGAGTGTGGTTTCGTGTAGATCTTAGATCTGATTTTTACCTCTCGAACACCTGCCTTTTGTGACGTGGACGCTCGCCGAGAATCAGATCTGAATCTTCAAGTCCTCAAATCTTCAAAACTCCACGCTCGATCTCCAATTCGGCAGAGTTTCGGCTCTCAAAGTTCCAACCCTTTGAAATGAACAACCCATGGCCTATTTATAGGCACCCAGATCTGTGCCCAGGCACAGATCTGGGCTGAGGTGGCTCGGCCACAAGTGGCCGGCCACCCCTAGGTGGCTCGGCTCATGCCGAGCCACCCTGAGGTGGCTCGGCCACCCCAGGGGGTGGCTCGGCTTTGGCCGAGCCACCCTGGGGTGGCTCGGCCTTGGCCGAGCCACCTCAGGGTGGCTCGGCTTGGGCCGAGCCACCCTGAAGTGGCTCGGTTTCGGCCGAGCCCCTCAGGGTGTTTGGGTTCCGTCGTTTTGTCGGTTGTATCCGTTTTTCGGTTGACTTATTGTAGGCATCGAAAATTGCCTATAGGTCTCCACAAACGGTTCAGTGTTAAAGAGGGTGGATTCATTCCGTCGCTTCCGTGCGATTCGTCGATCTCGTCGCCTCGTTGGTTCGTCGGTTTGTGCCGAGCTATGCTAGGGGACCTATAAGCAATTTTATATGCCTACAGATACCCCCTCCAAAGTATTTCAGTCTCGTTCTTTTATAGAAGAGTCTGGGATACTTTGGATATGATTGTCCCTACCTTCAGTCGGTATAACGGGACCTCGGAATGGCTTCTGTTCTTGACTCCTTCAATTCTCCAGGCTTTTCGGTGCTTTGTCGAAAGTCTGTAAGAGTTCCGGTGCTGCATTTATTGTCTGACCGTTTGTCGGAATTTTTTGAACTTGAAGTCGATTCCTTTTAGCTGACCATTGATTGTGGCGTCGAGTCTTTATGCACAACGCGTTGTCCGGCGTAGTGTGGTTGAGTTATCCTTAAGAATATTTATAAACAATATTCTCCAGGAACTTCTCAAACCAAAAATAGGGAATAGTTTATACTCATATACCTTATTGGAGTATTAAGAAGCAGTTTATACTCGTATACTTTTCGGAGTGATAAGAAGCAGTTTATACTCGTATACTTTTCGGAGTGATTTCTGTGCCCAAATGAACTGAACCGGCTTGATAATGAGCCAAAAAAGGCAGTAATTAGGCTCAAAAAATCTTCTGATCCTTTCGAATATGTGGGAGAGGCAAGAATAAACCAAGGACTGAACCCTCGGTCGATTTGAAGTGGTTTCGATGCTCGATTCAGCTTCAATTTGAATTCTGGTTCAAACCAGGTCTGGTCCGGTTCAACTTGGTCTGGTCCGGTTCAACTGGGCTTGGTTCAACATTATAAAAGAGGGGTTTTTCCTCTTCATTAGGGCCGGCCCCCCCTCTCTCCCTTTCTTTTATTTTTCTCTTCCCTCGAGCGTCCGTTCTCCCTCAAAACTTCATATTTGCATTAGATCTAGTCTTCCTTTGGATCTTTGACTGAGAAATCCCTCAAAACTTCCATATTTAGAATTTCTCTCAGGCCCCTCGAGCGCGTGGTCTGAGCCTCTTTCAAGATCTGATTTTTATTGGATCCACGAGCTTTTCCTCAGGTAAATCTTCAACCATTTTAGCATTTTTTATGCTTAATTCAATTTATGAACTTGTGGGGTCGCATGCGAGGGTTAGGATTAAGATTTGGCGCCTCGAGCTCACCTTTCAGGGGGGAAGAATTGCAAAAAAGAGGAACTTTTTCCTGGATCAGATCCCTTAACTCATTTTGCAGGTCTCTATGTCTCGTATTGCGAGGGGTCAATCCTCTACCGCGTCGGCTGATGGCGCGCCTCCCTCGAGAGGTCGTTCCCCTGCCATGTCGGTTGATGGCGCGCCTCCCTCTTATGCTGGTGAGCTATTTTTTGGAAATTTACAAATTAGTCCATTTTTTCTTGGAAATTTGCAAATTGGTCCTTTTCACCCCATTTTGTTCTCCTTGGCGAGGCAATCGGGAAGAGCCTTGATTCTCCTTGGCGAGGATCGACGCTTTAAAGATATGTTTTGCTTGGTCAAAACCATATCTCAAAATCAATAAAGGGGGCGTTTTGACGCTGCATTGTGCCTTATAAGGCAGGGATATATAGTCGATATACCCTATCTTATAAGTACATAATGTGGCCAAATCGTCTTACCCTTTATAAGGCAGTGACTCCATCTTACCCATTCGTAGGATGAGTTCAACTTTCTTTTATGATTGAGACTAACAACTATTTAAATTTTTGCTTCCAGTGGAATATCCTTCTGGGGCGTTCTCATCTCACGCAGTGTACGGGCGTTGTGGCGAGTATTATTCGATTTCTGATGATTTTTCCCCTATCCGAGTCACTCCTCGGTTTGCTTCGGGCACGTCGACAGAGGTTGCCCAAGTGGTGAAGGAAGGTGGATATCGAGCTCTTCGCCAGTTGATTACAGATGCGCCCCTCGTGAAGGATGTCAGTTCGATTCAGCCTCTCAAGAAGACCGACTTTTTATTTGGCGATTCTGCCAGGGATCCGGATGCCGTGTTTATTGATGCTGAGCAGTGGCTTCATAAGACTGGCAGTGGTTTTATATATTTGCCGAAGATTCCTCGGCATCGTTCGTTGACTGAGCTCCGGCGTCAGACTGTGACACGGGAGATGTCGTGGCGCTTGACGGAGGAGCATGAGAGCGTTCACTGCGGATACATTACTCAAGATAACATTGACATGCAAGCCCTAAAATGTTACATGCAAGACTAAATCTAAATTAACTATATAATTCAGTTTTAACATCCTTAATAACAACATGCAACTGAGAGTTTTACATTAGGTATTTAATAATTTGGTTATCTCTAATCAAGGTTTAAAGCATGGTTAACTTAGGTTTACATGCTAAGTTTGTATGCATGTTATGACTTAGTTAACTAGATCACAATATGAGAAGTAGTTAAGTTAAATTCTCATACTAGAAGATTATATGAGATGCAATAAAGAAAAAAATCTACTAATTTATGGATTGGTGTCAATGAAAGGAAAAAAAATTTTTGAATGTTACATACTCCCCCCCTTAAGGAAATTTCGTCCCCGAAATTTTTACGTACCCTCAAAATAAATGTGGATATGTTTTTCGCATCTCAGATTCTAGTTCCCATGTTGCCTCCTCAACGCTTCGATTATTCCATAAAACTTTAACCAGCAATATGGATTTGTTTCTCAGCTGCTTCTCCTTAAAGCCTAGCACTCGAACCGGTTGTTCTTCATAAGATAGATCCTCCCGCAGGGGCAAGGCTTGGTGCGAAATGATGTGTCTGGGGTCTGGTACGTACTTTTTCAGGTTTGAGACGTGGAACACGTTATGAATCTTCTCCAATTCTGGGGGCAAGGCTAGCCGGTAGGCTACAGGTCCGATCTTCTCCAAAACTTCGAATGGCCCAAGGTATCTCGGACGGAGTTTGCATTTCTTGCCACCTCTTGTTATTCCTTTCATTGGTGTAGCCTTTAGAAACACATTATCACCAACCTGGAATTTTAGGTCCTTGCGTCGACGATCTGCATAGCTCTTTTGCCTACTTTGGGCCATCTGCATATGTTGCCGAATAGTTTGGATCTTCTCAGTCGTCTCCTGGATTACGTCTGGTCCAAGTAGTCGACGATCACCAGTCTCTTCCTAACAGATAGGGGATCTACATCGCCTCCCATATAGGGCTTCATAAGGTGCCATGCCAATGCTAGAATGAAAGCTATTATTGTAGGCGAACTCTATTAGTGGCAAATGCGTAGCCCAATTGCCTCCAAAATCTAAGGTACAAGCTCTCAGCATATCCTCCAGGGTCTGTATCGTTCTCTCAGATTGTCCATCAGTTTGAGGATGTGCTGAAGTACTGAACTTCAGTTTAGTCCCCAAAGCTTGATGTAGGCTCTTCCAAAATCTTGAGGTGAAACGGGGGTCTCGATCTGATACAATGGATATGGGAATCCCGTGGAGCTTCACGATCTCTTCAATGTATAAGTTGGTCAGCTTTTCCATGGTATACGATATCTTGTAGGGTATGAAGTGCGCTGACTTGGTCAGGCGGTCAACTACCACCCATATGGCATCCTCTCCTTTTGTTGATCGGGGTAGTCCAGTAACAAAATCCATGGTGATGTGATCCCATTTCCATTCTGGAATGGGCAAAGGTTGTAATAGTCCTGATGGTTTCTGATGTTCAATCTTCACCTGTTGGCATGTTAAACATTTTGATACAAATTCAGCTATCTCCTCCTTCATGCGGTTCCACCAGAAGTTTTGTCGGAGGTTCTGATACATCTTGGTGCTACCCGGATGAAGAGCATATAGGGTCTGGTGAGCTTCTCTCAATATCTGATCCTTAAGCTCCCCATCATTGGGTACACAAAGGCGATTACCCATCTTCAAAACACCATCTTGAATCTTAAAGTCTGAATATTTTCCTTGTTCCACCTTCTTCCTTATCTCACATAGCTCCTTGTCTTCCTTCTGTCGCTCCTTGATTTGGTCCAACAGAGTAGGTTGTAGGCTTATCTGACAAATCTTCATTCCAGAAGAATACTTTCTAACTTCAATCTCCATTCTCTCAAGCTCCTTACTTAACTCGGCTTGTTTAGTTAGCAAACAAGCTGATGCAATATGATTCTTCTGACTGAGAGCATCTGCTACTACATTCACTTTACCTGGATGGTAAAGAATATTTACATCGTAGTCTTTCAGCAATTCCAACCACCTTCTTTGCCTCATGTTAATCTCCTTCTGAGTAAATATATACTTTAGGCTCTTGTGATCTGTATAAATATCACATGATACCCCATATAGATAGTGTCTCCATATCTTCAGGGCAAAAATCACAGCAGCCAATTCCAGATCATGAGTGGGGTAATTCTTCTCATGAGGTCTCAATTGCCTGGAGGCATAAGCCACTACCTTCTCATTCTGCATTAGAACACAACCTAAACCTCTGGAAGATGCATCACTATATATCACAAACTTATCTGAACTCGTAGGGATAGTGAGGATGGGAGCAGTTACCAACCGTTTCTTCAACTCCTGAAAATGCTCTTCGCATTCTCACTCCAATTATACTTGACATTCTTACGAGTCAAATAAGTTAAAGGGGCTGCTAATTGGGAAAAGTCTTTAACAAATCTTCTATAATATCCTGCTAGTCCCAAAAAGCTACGAATCTCAGTCACTGAGGTGGGACGCGGCCAGTTCACGACAGCTTCAACCTTCGCTGGATCCACGGATATCCCATCTCTAGTGATCACATGGCCTAAAAACATCACCTTTTCTAGCCAAAATTCACACTTCTTAAACTTTGCGTATAGCTGTTGCTCTCTTAGGATTTGCAATACAATCTTCAAATGTTCTTCATGTTCTTGGTAACTCTTAGAATAGATCAATATGTCATCAATGAAAACTACCACAAATTGATCCAAATATTGTTTGAATATCCGATTCATCAGATCCATGAATGCGGCCGGCGCATTAGTCAGTCCAAAAGGCATCACTAAAAATTCATAGTGACCGTAGCGAGTCCTGAATGCTGTTTTTGCTACGTCCTCAGGCTTAATCTTTAACTGATGGTACCCTGACCTTAAATCAATTTTGGAAAAATATTGAGCTCCTTGAAGCTGATCAAATAGATCATCTATCCTTGGGAGTGGATACTTATTCTTAATGGTCAATTTATTCAACTCTCTGTAATCTATACAGAGTCTCATACTCCCATCTTTCTTTTTCACAAATAAGACTGGTGCTCCCCATGGAGACACGCTGGGTCTAATGAATCCTTTATCCAATAACTCTTGAAGTTGTTCCTTTAGTTCCTTCATCTCAACTGGCGCCAATCTATAAGGGGCTTTAGATATAGGAGTGGTCCCTGGGACCAAGTCTATGGCAAACTCTATCTCCCGATCTGGAGGCAATCCTAGCAAATCTTCTGGAAAGACATCCGGGTAATCTCTTACAACAAGTATATCTGAAAGCTTTTTCTCATTCAATTGGTCACTTATCACACAAGCTAAATATCCACTACAACCTTGCCTCAACAATTTATTAGCCTTCATAAATGAGATTAGGTGCGTGAGTGGTCTTCTACTTTCCCCTTGGAAAACAAAACTCGCCTCCGCTTGTGGTTTAAACTTTATCAGTTTTCTCAAACAGTCTATAGTTGCATGATGAGATGCTAACCAATCCATTCCTAGGATAACATCAAAATCTGACATGTCTAGGCATACAAGGTCTGCATTCATGACATGATCACTCACTAAAACTCCACAATTCTCATAAACATATGTTGCTAGGAGACTACCACCCATAGGTGTGGACACAATTATCTCACTACTTAATAGTGTCGGTGAATTGGGAAAATTCCTAGCAAAGTGAGGTGATACAAAAGAGTGTGTAGATCCAGGGTCGAAAAGTGCATGAGCGGTGAATGAACATATGGGAACTGTACCTTCCACCACAGATGGTGATGCTTGTGCATCCTTCCTTGTCAGGGCAAAAACTCTTCCTTGGTTCCTTTGGTTCTGCTGCACACGGATCTCCTGATACTCTAGCAGGTCTTTCTCAATTTCAAACGCAGTCTCCACCAGTTCTGCGTAGTTCCTGATTCTGAGGGCCACTAGTTTCCCTCTGATATTTCCCCTGAGTCCCCTTTGAAACTTCTTAGCCTTATCTGATTCTTCAGCGATCAAATGTGGAGCAAACCTTGATAGTTGAGTAAACTTAGCCTCATACTCTTGGACCGTCATGTTATTTTGTTGCAAACCTTGAAATTCAATAGCCCACTGATCCCTAACACTCTCCGGGATATATTTCTTATTCATAAGCTCCACAAATCTATCCCAATCAATCTGTCTCTGGGCAGCCCTTTCTAATCTTAAGGTTGCCCTCCACCAATGTTCAGCTTCCCCTCTGAACATAAAGGCGGCGAATGACACCTTTTGCTCCTCTGCACAATTTAAGACTGTAAAAATCTTCTCCATTTGTAAAATCCAATCCTCCGCCACCAAAGGGTCGGTGGTACCCGAAAAAGATGGAGGTGTGAGCTTCCGAAACTGTTCTAGGGCTGAGATAGCAGGTGTTGGTTGGTTGCCTCTAGGATTGATACGCTGCTCGAGGATCTCTGCTAATTCGTTTGCTGGCATTCCTTCTTATTCCGATAGGAACAGAAGATCCTTCTTCAATATTCTCCAGGTGTTGTCCTTCCTCATTTTGGGTCTGATTTGCTCTTGTTCTCACCATTATCTATATGAAAATGTAGCAGTAAAAGTTCAGATTCCACAGGTTATTCAAAGGACTTCACTCAGAAATATTTCATTGCTCGCATAATATATATAAGGAACTTCAACAATCAACTTAGAGTACTGATTTCTCCAAAAGCTTTTCATTGATATAATATTAACATACACCTATTCATCCATACAAGAGTTCTACAAAAGTACAATAATCTATATCTGATATATAGATAAAAAGTATGCAGTCCCAAAATACACCACACTTGGGTGTCCACCCAAAAGCCAAAAGTAATAAGATTCCTAAGCTTAGTGACCCAATGGGTCAACCTCTAGGAAGAGGTGGAAGGGCTGCTAGAAGTAGATTCCGTATCAGAGGCCTCAGTCGGCTGTGGTTCACTACCGTCGAGGCTGATCTCCTCCTGCTCATCGTCCTCTGCAGGATCCTCTACCATCGGCTCATCCTCCCATGCCCAATCCTCCTCATCTAGGTCAAGGTCCCAACCAGGAGGAACTCCTTCTAGGATCTCACCAAGTAGAGGCTCTGGTGCCACCTCAAATTCCCACTCCATAGGCTCCTCATCATCCATAGGATCCTCGGGGTCCTCCTCTGGGTCCTCCTCCTCGGGATCCTCCTCTATCGGGTCCTCCTCCTCGCGGTCCTCCTCTATCGGGTCCTCCTCCTTGGGGTCCTCCTTTATCGGGTCCTCCTCCTCGGGATCCTCTTCTATCGGGTCCTCCTCCTCGTCCCTCTTTGCCAATCGCCCACGGGTATGATGGCCAATCAGGGAGTAATCCACTCTCTCCCCGAAAATCTCCTCTGGGTCAATCTCCTCAGAGCTGATCTCCTAATCCTCTGAAAGTGTTGACCACACCTCCCCGCTACTAATGGATCCTTCCATCTCAGAAACACTCGAATCTGAATCTGCCATTCCTGCCAAAAGTCATCTATCAGCCTCCAATGGTACAAAACCAACCTAATAGAGATCAAGATATCATAAGAATGTCATGGAAAGATAATTCCTCCATGACTGGTGTTTGACACCGACCAGAAAGATCCCTACGTCCCCTAGGTATTTCAATGTAGGACTCTTAAGGTGTCAACCTGTGCTCTGATACCACTGTGTAACGCCCCTCCTCTGGGAGGTACATAAAAATTTGAGCATGACCTATCTGTAATAAGAAGGGTCGACCTGCTAAATCTTTATGCACATCACAACATAGATATACTGAAGGGCGAAAAATAAAGCAGTGGAGATGCATATGCAATACCCAAGATCACGAGGTTGACAGCAGAGTCCATTGAATACCAAAATAGAAGAGAACTAAAGGGTAATACAAAATATTACAATAATAGCAGTGGCTACAACATTAATACATGTTTTATAAGTCAAAGGTACTGCAAAAGTGAACATAAATTAACCCCTATTAAGATTTTCCTCTAGAGCTAATCTTCAAATTCAGGGTCTGCAATGCCCTTATCCTTTCCAGCTGTATGACCTGCGAGTGGATTCACAAACAATAGGGGTGAGCCTAAGGCCCAATAGGTAACCATAAAAAAATCTCGGGTACAATCTAAGGGAACGAATGAAAATGATAGACATATATATCAAACTTGAACAACGGGGTCTCAACATTAAGTTGCCATTCTTATATCGTAATCATTGACCGAAGTGAAATAACATGTAAAGATGAATAATCAAGGTCTAATATTCAGGATTCCAAACTCCCCAATCATGGGATAATCAATAAACCGCGCATGCCTTTATACACCCACCGGTGAGCGTCCTCACACAGGGCATTGTCCCACCGGGACACTATAACATTACCACCCACCGGTGAAGCTTACTTCACACAGGGCATAATCCATGAATATAGACAATCAATCATCAACGAAGAGAGGAATACTATCATTATCAATAGTTGAACCATCGAATCAATTTGAATTGTTGCAATGAAATCATTCAAGGACATCGGAGGTATAAAACTGAAATAAACAACATTAGGATAGCAATGATTAACCAATCAACAACGAGCCCATGCATGAGGTGAATCAAATAGGAATATTATGAAAATGATAAGATATACAATTAGCATGGGAAACTAACTCGCAGGAATTTCAAGAAAGTAATCAATCGAACTCTCAAAGACTTGAGAGGAAACAATGAAAGGTTACCTACCGATTATGTCGGGATCCTCTCGGCCAACGAATGAATCCAAGATTCTCTGTCCTATATATACATGTATACCCACATGAGATTCTAGACACTATGTCTTTTAAAACTTTAACTTAAAACTTATATCATGGTATAAGCTACACCCTAGATGATTGCATCTAATATCTCTAATATGCACAGCAACCTAAGTAGTGTACATGCAGCAGATTTAGGTGAATAGATGGTACAGCAATTGATGTTCAAAATGCATGAAACTAGTCTCAAATGACTCCATTATGAGTCTAATTTCAGAATATAAAACTTTTACATCAATGCATAGTGCATAGTAAGAGTCATGCTCTCAGAAAACTACACATATCAAAACTGTTGCAGAAAAACAGAGATCATCATTTGGGATGAATAATTTATTTCGGGTACTTAACTATATCCCAAAGAGCTCATACTTGGTATGTAAGTAATATTATGGATTAGCTTCCATGTCCCATGAGTTTCATCAATTTTGCATTTTAAATGCATGTTAAATGCAAAACAACACAGGGGGGTAGACTGGAATTTCCAGCACATACGCTAGCTATTAGAACTAGGTTTAGGCCTACCAAACGTTATTCAAATTAATTCAAACTCCTATCAACAGAAATACAATTGAGTCTAATTTTAGAAATAGAAAGAATTTCATGCATGCATGGTATATGTTGAGATATATACTCTTTACAAATGACATGACTCAAGCAGACAGTTTCAGACACATGCACTGAGTTAAACCATACTTTTAAACTAGTAAATGATCTTAGAATTAAACAAACAAGATCTCAAATGAAAGCCACGAATATGTAGTTTCTAGAACAGAAAGAATTTCATGCATGCATGGTATATGTTGAGATATATACTCTTTACAAATGACATAACTCAGGCAGACAGTTTCAGACACATGCACTGAGTTAAACCATACTTTCAAATAAGTGAATGATCTCATAATTAAACAAACAGGGATTCAAATGAAAGCCACGGAAGTCTAGTTTTTAGAACAAAAAGAATGTCTTCGTTTGGATATATACAAAGAAAGTTATGATCTGTTTAGTGGTAGTGTATCTTGCTGGAAATTTCTGCACGAAATTTCAGTTTCAAGATAACATTGACATGCAAGCCCTAAAATGTTACATGCAAGACTAAATCTAAATTAACTATATAATTTAGTTTTAACATCCTTAATAACAACATGCAACTGAGAGTTTTACATTAGGTATTTAATGATTTGGTTATCTCTAATCAAGGTTTAAAGCATGGTTAACTTAGGTTTACATGCTAAGTTTGTATGCATGCTATGACTTAGTTAACTAGATCACAATATGAGAAGTAGCTAAGTTAAATTCTCATACTAGAAGATTATATGAGATGCAATAAAGAAAAAAATCTACTAATTTATGGATTGGTGTCGGTAACGGTATCCGATCAATGAAAGAGAAAAAAAAATTGGAATGTTACACCATGCGGGTCGTCGTTTACTGTTTTTATTCCTACTTTGGTGATGCGTTTTGGTTCAAACCACGCTGTGGGCACTGATCCAAAGCTGATTGAAACCGAATTTGCTCCAATATTCTTGGACGGCTTCGGGGTTATGACGCCTACATCAATTAGCGCCTGGATCTTGTCCTTGTGGTGATAGCATGACTTCGTAGGGTGATGGACCACTCTGTGGTATGCACAATACCTCGGATCCGTCACTTTGTTAGCTCCTTCTTGATCCACAATCGTTGGCAGCTGAATTTTGTTATTCTCCAACAAGTACTTAAAGATGCCGGGAACTTCGTCATCTTTGAAGGAGTACACTTTGGGAAATCTAGGCTCTGAAGACTTCTGCTTCTGAGGCCGTTGTTGCCATTGTGACTGCGATTGTTGTGGCGCTCGTTGCTGCTGTCGCTGTTGTTGTTGCTGAGGTTGCAATTGAAAGGTTTGATTAGCATCAACTGCATTAGCATGTGCCTTACCTTTCCCCCGTGGGACGAAATTATGTTGCGGAGCATTATTCGCCTGTTGGCCTCTCTCCGCCTTCTTTCTTCTGATGAATCGCTCTGCTTGCTCTCCTCGGACCTTCAGATCCTTCCATGTCTTGGACGGTGTTGTCCCCATTGCTTCCAACACGTCTAGTGCGAGGTTGTTGTGGCAAGTCTGGAGGATAAATTCCTCGGTGATTGGGTCCCGACAGTTCATCGCCTTGTTCCGGAACCTTTTGACGAAGGTGTCCACCCGTGTTGATTTTGCTCTCGAGATTTTTAATCTTCAAGTTTTCACCTGTGTTTTCGCTAGCATTCTCGTTACCACCCCCTGCATTGACGGGAGGATTATTAGTGTTACGAGCTTCATTCGTATCCTCGTCCTCCTGATGAACTTGGTTGCGACGACTTGGCTCTCCTTGCTGGTTCGTCAATGCTTGGATTTGTTGGTCATGCATTTCTCTCATGTTTTGCATGGCCATCTGCATTTCGAACCTGAAGGTTTCCTGTTGCTTAGCTAAGGCGTCTTCAAGCATTTTGGCCACTTGCTCCGCACTTATCATAAGTGCCTCGCGGGGTTGTCCCTCGCTGGATACCGTATTATCTGATGCGACTGCGGAGCCTGCATCAGATTCTTCATCTTCTGAAGGGAGCCTTGTTCGAACCCTACCATAGGTTGTTCGCTTGATGGTTCCGGACTGCAGACGGGTTCTAGACCGGGATGCTTTCAGAATCGATTCCAGATTGTCTCGCGCCGACGTCCCTCTGCTGGTCATGTTGGTGGTGACCCTCGGAAATTCTCCCTCTTCAACCACCGTTCTTCTTCGTCGGAAACGCCTAGGCCTTGGTTTCGGCGTTTCAGTACTGAGTCTCTCGAAAACCGAAACTCGTTCGGGGACCGCCTTGATGCAGCTGCATTCAGACAATACTGCCCGAATGAGTTTGGAACAGGGGCACTGAGTTTCCTGTTCTTGGGGACTCCTGTACAACTCGTCTGTTTGACGATCGGAGTAACCTATCATGTGTTGGCACGACTTCTCAGGTATAACATTATCGTCATCAGACGATAATGTTTCCTTCTGAGGGAGAATTGCCTTCTTAGGGCTTTCAAAAGTCACGCGCCTCGAAACATGCCTTTTTGGGCCTGAGTTCTCGGCGGGCTCCTGGACTTCAATGCGCAAGTTGGTGCGCATGACTGCCCTGGTCTCTTTGTC
>NC_033795.1:72699534-72709982 GCF_001876935.1 Asparagus officinalis | reverse complement strand
ATAGTGGGACTAATCACCCAGGTCAAATAATCTAGACAAACCCTCGAACATGAGTATAATACTCAATTAAACAAAAAACTGGAAATTTCAACAGAGAGATCAGCGGTCGACCGCACCGGTCGACCGCACACTGATACGCATCTGCCGGTCGACCGTTGCGACCTCGCGGTCGATCGACCGAGCGTCGCGGTCGACCGACCGAGCGTCGCGGTCGACCGACCGAGCGTCGCGGTCGACCGACCGAGCGTCGCGGTCGACCGACCGAGCGTCGCGGTCGACCGATGAGGCTTTGCGGTCGACCGCAGCTCCAAAACGAGCCCAGCGGTCGACCGCACCGGTCGACCGCCGAGCGGACAGAAACCCAAATCTGGGTTTCTGTCAGCTCGAAACCTGAAATAAAATTTACAAAATTTCTACAATAACAAGAGTTCTAAAGTTCTGGGAAAATATAGCTAGTCTCAAGCATGAAATCCATATTCCCAATATTTCAAAATACATGAAAAGCAAATTGGAAGTGTTTTAAATGACAGTAAAACATGGTTAAACTCTTGTTTAAGAAAACTCAGATCTAGATCTTCATTAGACAAAACGTTGGTGAACTTTCATAAACTGAAATCCTTAGGTGTTGACGAAAGCCCTATATCTGCAGGAGGTTGAATCGCTACGCTGCCTATCCAACATCCCGCTGAAAAATCCTCCAGATCTCCTCCTAATCACTAAATCCAGCTAGGGTTTGAGATTTGAGAGATAGGGGCTAGGGTTTTGAGCCTGAGGTGAAAAGAGGCTCTCCTGGCTTGAGTTGGTATAAATACTAACTCCCTAACCCGACCCAAAACCCAGAAGACCCGAAACAAAACTGCAAAGAAAACAAAACCTGAAAGCTCTCTGACCGCTGTGCGGTCGACCGCGTCGGTCGACCGCGGAGCACAAAAATGCCTACTGCTGGGCATTTCACATGCTGGCCATAACACTCGATTTCTCTCATTTAAAATCACTTGTTGGGTTCTCAAACATAGATAATTACATTCATATGACATATATATGTGTATATATATGATTATTCATCACAAGGAAAATATTTACTATTAATAATTCACATATATTTATTGTAGAAATTTTCGGGGTTTTACAAGCACGTTCTTTAGGTGTTCCGTTATCAGTCTCTACTCCTCTAGGAGAGATATCCTATTAGAGAGTATTTGTAGGAGATGTGTCATCGAACTAGATGAGTCTGAGTTTTCTCTTAGATCTAATCGTGTCGCGGACATCGGATTTTGACATTGTTTTCGGTATAGATTGTCTATCATCATACCATGTTAATATCAACTGTTTTACTAAAATAGTCAGCTTGTGAGCATTCGTTGGGATTGTGTAGTTAGTAACAACCTCATAGGATAACCAGAATGTGGAGTCATTCTTAGCATATGTCGAGGAGGTGATGCTGAGGTATCGGAGTGCTGATTTGTACGAGACTAGAAATTGTCTCTGTTTATCAGGATGTCTTTTAGGACATATCTAGGTTACCTCTGGTGAGAGAGGTTGAGTCCTGTATCGAGTTGCAGCAGAGCACAATACTGATATCCCGAGCACCCTATCATATGACACCTATTGAGATGAGGTAGCTATAGATTTACACAAATGAATTATTATGTTAGTGTTTTATTTGCCGGAGAAGACTCGAAATGGGTCCTTTGAGTTTTTGGTCATGCCATTTGGGTTGACAAATACAACCGCGGTATTCATGACTCGAAATGGGTCCTTTGAGTTTTTGGTCATGCCATTTGGGTTGACAAATACAACCGCGGTATTCATAGATTTGATGAACCAGATTTTCCATCCATATTTGGATCAGTTGGTGATTTTGTTTATCAATGATATTCTTATCTATTCGAGATCGGAGTGGGAGCACGAGCAGCATCTACGTTTGGCTTTGCCGACCTTGCATGAACATCAACTATATGCTAAGTTCAGCAAGTGTGAGTTTTGGATTTCTGAGGTCAGGTTTCTTGGCCAGGTTGTCAGAAGTGAGGGCAAGTAGTGGACCCAGCTAAGGTTTTAGCAGTGCTTGATTAGGAACCACCAAAGATGGTTACTGAAATTCGTAGCTTTTTAGGGTTGGTCAGTTGTTATAGGAAGTTCATTCAGGACTTTTCGAAGATTTTGATGCCACTTACACACCTTACGTAGAAGGGTGTACAATTTACTTGGAGCATGGAGTGCTAGAAGGCTTTTGATACCTTGAAGGCTAAGTTGACTACGGCGCCAGTTCTTACTATTTCGAGTAGTGACAGGATATTTGTTGTGTACACGGATGCGTCATTAGCAGTTTTGGGAGGTGTTTTGGTGCAGACTCAGAGGGTAGTAGCATATATCTCACGGTAGTTGAGGGTGCGTGAGCAGAACTTCCACACTCATGATTTGGATTTAGTAGTAGTAGTATTTGCGCTGAAGGCGTGAAGACACTACTTATATAGAGTTCAATTCAATCTTTTCACAGACTATCAGAGTTTGAAGTACCTTTTATTTCCGTCGAAAGTCACCTTAGTCATTGATTTCATTAAACTTTAAGCGTTACAAATGAATTCAAATAACAAAAGAACAAAAGATTACAACTTTCTTGAAAATAAACACAAGATCCGTTTATCAGATCTTGCTTGCGTGGGTTCTTTGCCGGTGCCGGGGTTAATCTGTGGACGACCGCGAATCAGATCCGGTTGCAGAAAATTGGGCAGAGCTTCTACCTCACCAAGGGGGTATTTGCTTGAAGTCCTAAAATCGACAAAGCGAAATCAGGGCTCTTCTCGAGATTAAGACCAAGCCTAATCTCAAGGAACGGACGTACGGGCTTCAGATCCTTCGAACGGCTTCTCCTTTGTGCTGAAGTTCGCCGGGATCTCGCTGTCCTTCGCTGAAATTTCATGCTCCTTCACTCTCCAATCCAGCAGCACCTCGTCCTCTTGATAAAATTCCAGATCCAGAAAATGGAGGCCTTTGGCTCATATTTATAGGCCTCAAAATGCGGTTATTTGGATAAGAACAAGGGATTTGGCTCTATCTTCAGTCAACAGCAGCCTAACAACGTTTAGGGATGATCTCAAGTCAGTTAAGAACCCCTGGAACCGATAAACCCTGCAAAAAACCAATTTAAAACTGTCAAAACGTGTTTTGGGACTTTAGACTGCGCAGCAGAACGATCTGACCCGCGCTCGCGTGGGTCGGAATAATCCGACCCGCGCTTGCGCGGGTCGGATTGATCCGTCCCGCGCTTGCGCGGGTCGGATCATTCCGTCCTGCGCTTAGCGCGGGTTCGCCGACTTTTTCCCCTTTTTTGGTTTCTTTCTTCCGGGATTTGTTCTTGTCGCGTATTCGATAGATTTGTTGATTTGTATGCTCCGTCGCGAGACCAATCGTTGAACGCGCGTTGGTTAATGTACGCGTGCTGATCGATGAGCGCGTGCTGATTGACGTGCGCGCGTTGACCGGCGCGCACGAGGCGGTTTGTCGTGTGCGCGTTTGATCGGCGCGCACGAATTGGTTGACGTGTGCGCGTTGACTGGCGCGCACGAGGTGATTGACGTGCGTACGTTGATCGGCGCACGAGTTTGTTGATGTGTGCTCGTTGACCAGCGCACACGAGTTGATTTGACGTACGCACGTTGACCGGCGCGCACGGGCTGAATGGCGTGAGTGCGCCGAGCGACGTGCGCGAGCTGATTAGGTGAATCTCTTTGACTCGCCCATTCATTGCTTCGGATTTCGTGTGGGCTCTCGTAGACAATTTTAGACGCCTACAGATACCCCCTCTAAAGTGTTTCAGCCTCATTCTTTTATAGAGGAGTCTGAAACGCTTTGGATATGATGGATCCCCACCTTCAGTCAGTGTTAAAGGACCTACAGATGGTTTTGATTCTTGACTTCTCCATATTTTAGCGTATTCTGTATTTTGTCGAATAGCTAAGATTTTCTCGGTACTGCGTGTATCGTCTGACCGTTATTGAAGCTTTGAACCGGAACTGGTGAGTGGATTTTTTTTGTTGATATGTCATTGAGATGACTTTTGGATCAATTGCAACGCGTTGACAGGCGTTGACCTAGGGCTACGCGTTGACCGACGTTGACCTTAGGGTTTCGAATTGATCGGCGTTGACTTTCATCGCAGCGCGTTGACCGACGTTGACCTAAGGCTACACGTTGACCGGCGTTGACCTTAGGGTTTTGCGTTAACCTGAGGAGAACCAGTTTATACTCATGTACTCCTGAGAGTTTCGGGAATCAGTTTAACCTCATGTACCCGCCGGAGGTTGCCAGGTTATCCTTAAGAATTATTATCTGTAATATTCTCTAGGAACTTCCTGTCAAAATGGGAAACAGTTTAGACTCATGTACCCGTTGGAGGTTGCCAGGTTATCCTTAAGAATTATTATCTGTAATATTCTCTAGGAACTTCCTGTCAAAATGGGAAACAGTTTAGACTCATGTACCCGTTGGAGTTCGGATATCGAATATTCTGATAAAAGGCGAAAGTATAGTGAAATCACCCAAAATATAAAATTGGGTCCCGAATATTTTGAAAATAAACAAAAATATCTCGCAATTATTTGGGAGGCGGAATTGAACTCCGAAAACTTCAAATCTGACTGAAAATGCCGCTCAATTATCCGGGAAATGAAGTCGAACTCTGAACATTCCAAATATGAACAAAAATGCCGTGAAATTGTCCGGGAGATGAGGTTAACCTTCGAAAATTTCAAAAATGGACGAAAACGGACGAAAATACGGCGAAACGGGCATTAAACCTGGTCTGACCCGCGTGATCGCGGGTCGGAATGATCCGACCCGCGAGCACGCGGGTCGGAATTTGGGAGAAGGGGGTAAAAACCCTATTTCTTTCTTCCTTCTTCCTCAGTTTCGATTCCAACTCTTTTCTTCTCTCAACATTTCGGTTTCTTCTTCAAGCTCCGGTCTTTCCAAGAACTCCTCTGCTTCAAGAATTCGAACAAGGCTAAAACTCCCCAAGCTCTTTAAATCCCGGTC
This sequence comes from Asparagus officinalis, assembly GCF_001876935.1. Classification (NCBI taxonomy): domain Eukaryota; kingdom Viridiplantae; phylum Streptophyta; class Magnoliopsida; order Asparagales; family Asparagaceae; genus Asparagus; species Asparagus officinalis. Next base: position 72,704,948 of record NC_033795.1, on the reverse strand, counting down.
TTTCCAAGAACTCCTCTGCTTCAAGAATTCGAACAAGGCTAAAACTCCCCAAGCTCTTTAAATATTTCATTTTCTCCTTCTTCAAAACCCCTCAACTCCCTCAAATCTACGAGGAAGGCCGGCTAGGGTTCGAAAACCGGACATTGGTAATTCGGGTTTGCACACAGTTCATCCCCCTCTTGAGTTCCAGGTGAGTTCCTCCCTTTTTGCTTCAATTTATCCATTCTTCATATTTGGATGCTTGATTCATGGCTGATTTTTTTTGAATTTTGACCTAAAAATCGAAGCCCTAGTTCTTGAATTTTGGGGAAAACCGAAACTTAAACTTGAGCTTTGAATGATGACCGATTTTTGAGCTTGATTGTGTTCGTGGCTTGATAATTACAGTCCAATATTTTTAATTTTAGGAGAAAACCAAAAATTTGGATTGGGTTTGTTCATGGCCAAATTCTTGGACTGTTCATGGCCGAAATTTTTGTTGATTTGTGTTGGCCGAAATTTGGTTGAACTTTTGAATGATGACTTGAACTTGCACTCAAGTATTGACTGAAATTCGAACTGAACTCTTTCATTGAACTGTCTGATCTTGTGTTTTGAATCATGGCTGAAATTTCCGCATTTGATTCGGGAGTTATTAATCTGACTCATAACTTTGCATGTAGGCATGGCTAAAATTCTTCTCAGCTTGTTGTCTGAACACTTGTATACGGGATGCTTCGAAGCTGAAAGCTTGAATTTGGTCATGACCGAGGCTCTGTCTTGTTTAACTTCGACTTTGGACATGATATGAACCTTCGGTTTAAGAACTAGACTTGCATGTTCTGTTTTGGGTACAGTCGAAGATATTCGGTTTGTTGAGAATTGTTTGAGCTTGACTCTAGGTTGTGGATCTGAATTCATTCGTGACCAAATTCTTCTTCATGGCTGATGTTTACTGACAGCTTGTATATGACCGAAAATTTTGTTGAGCTCTATTCTTGAATTCATGCATCGTTGAGGCGGAACTTTGGCTTGAACTCGAACTTGAATATGGCCGAGCTTTTGTATTTGTTGAATTCATATATAACTGAATTCTTGTATATAATTGAATTTGTGCATGACTTGGATCCGAACTCGTATGTGGTCGAAAATTTCTTGTATGCTATGAATTCACTCTTATATATGGCCGGATCTTTGCACGATTGAATTCTTGCATATGCCTTGAACTCAAACATTGAATTCAAACTTGTATATAGCCGAGAGCTTTATATGCCTTGAATTTGTACATGTGATTGAACCCTTGCATATGGTTGAACTTGTGAATCCACATTTTGATATGATCGAGGCCTTATATTTGACTCCGCGACACTTAACTTGATTTTCCCTTGGATTTTCATGCCCAATTGCACATGTGAACTATGCAAGAGGCGCTTGATTTGCTTGGCTTATATATTTGATCTTCCTTTAAATTGAACGGAGAATGTCGTATAGGTTTAATTAGACCTTTAATTGGAAAATTCCATTTTATAGAATTTCATTTAAAGATTCACAATTTCCCTTTTAGTCTTTCGATTTATGTATGTCGATTCTTGATTTGACTGAGTTGTTGATCTTTATTGCAGATTAGCTATGTCGACGCTTTGGACCGGCTGGAGCGCGAATTCTGACGGTTACAAGAGTTGAAGACTGCTGGTAGCTCAACGTACACAGCCATTTGGATGGAATCTCGTCTACAAGCATGGCACGACACTCGGGCTTCGGCTGGACTTGAGATTCAAACGCAACAAAGTCGGGTGGATCAAATGGAGGCCTTGGCTATCTTGGGGATGGCGAAGGGTGACTTGGAGCATTCACGAGTTGTGATATCCGGAAAATTGGAGCTCTCGAAAAAGAAGTTAGCCAAGATCCAACAAGAGGCTGCGAAAACATTATCCCTCACCGAGGAATCCTTCAAGGTTGCATTGCAGTGTGAGCTTGAGCGAACTTATACAGAGGAATTGACTAAACTTGAACAGCAAGCCTGTAGTCACAAACTTCATGTAGATTGATTGTAACTCTTGTACCTGCAAACTCAATTTTATTAATAGAAAATATGTCTTTTTTTCATTCATTATGTCTCATTTATTATGATGTCTTACTCCGTATGGAATAATCAACCACTACGTATGGAATAATCAACCATAATACTTGTGGGATTTTTGGCAAACCCCCAGCCTTCAACGGGTTTGATGAGCCTTTACCGACTACCGTTTGAGTCGGGCTAGCATGCGGATTGTTTAAGTCCGTTCCGCATGTAACGTTATGCTAAAAGAGTTAACTCTTTTAGTGCTACGATATTGAATACGTAGACTTCGTCTTTCTCACGGGAATAGACTACCCGGCAACGTGTATTAGGCGTTGACTTTGTTGTGCTAAGAGAGTTAACGCTCTTAGTGCTACGATATTTAGGCGTTGACTTACCCCTCCTTAGGCTTCGGGGTAAATTCCCCAGGCTTAGACCCTGGTGTCTTTTTCAATCGGTGAAAGACTAAACCGGCGACGTGTGTTAGACGTAGACTTAAGATTTTTGGCAAACCCCCAGCCTTCAACGGATTTGATGTGCCTTTACCGATTACCGTTTGAATCGGGCTAGCATGTGAATTATTAAAACCCGTTTCACATGTAACGTTGCGCTAAGAGAATTAATTCACTTAGACTTGGTGCTATGACTTTGAATACATAGACTTCGCCATTTCTTACGGGAATATAGCACCCGGCAACGTGTGTTAGACGCTGACTCATCCCTACTTAGGATTCGGGATAAAAGTCCCCAGACTTATATTCTGGTATCTTTTTCATTCGGTGAAAGACTAAACCGGCAACGCGTGTTAGGCGTTGACTTATCCCTGCTCAGGATTCGGGATAAAATTCCCCATGCATAAAAGGCATGGATTTTTGTTGCTACGATGCTGAATACGTAGACTCGGTCATTTTTACGGGAACGAACCACCCAGCAACGCGGGTTAAGCGTTGACTTATCCCTACTTAGGCTTCGGGATAAAATGCCCCAGACTGGATTCTGGTGTCTTTTTCAATCGGTGAAAGACTAAACCGGCAACGCGAGTTAGGCGTAGGCTTATCTCTATTTAGGAGTTGAGATAAAATTCCCCGTGCACAAAGTGCACGGATTAGAAGTTGTTTTATATTCTATCTCCCGGCACTGAAGAGGAAGAATTTTATATTCTATCTCCAGTTGGAAAGGAAACTCAAGGTGGGATCTCCACCCTCAGAATCCGAAATGATGAAACTAAGAGTGGGATCTCCACTCCGAGAATCGGAAAGATTCAAACGACCCTAACTTTTATAGGATTGGTCATTCGATCCAAAAAGAGTCCCTCATTTATTGAGGAGAAAGCCTAATTTCGACCCTAACTTTTATAGGTTTGGTGGAAAAAGGAAAAGATGGAAGTCTTTCGTTTATCGAAAAGGATAACTCAATCTTAGTCCTAACTATCTGCAGGTTTGACTAAGTAAAGTTGGAGACAATCCTAACTTTTATAGGTTTGATTGCTCAATTGAAAGTGGACCTCTCGTTCATGAAAGGAATCGAGAGGAGAATCTGGTTGTGGCCCTAACTTTTATAGGTTTGACCAAGGAAGCAGTGAAAGTGGGAGGTTTGAGATGATCTTACCTTTTACAGGCTTGATCGTTCAATTTGAAAGTGGACCTCTCGTTCATGGAAGGAATCGAGAGGGGACTTTGGTTGTGGTCCTAACTATAGGAAGGTTTGACCAGGTAGACAGTGAGAGTGGGAGTACAAATCATAGTGGGGGTTTAGTGTTTATCACTTTGTTCGTAATTATCGGGTTATCCCTAAGAAAATTACATATAGCGTTCTTCTGGGAACTTCCCATTACATGAATCATCCACCCCCAGCTTCTTTCTTGGAACTGGGTCTGACTTTGTACTCCGTTACATGTCCGGGTTATCCTTAAGAATATTAGCGTAACATTCTCCAGGAACTTCCCATCAACGGTAGGAAACAGTTTAGACTCATATACCTATTGGAGTATCAGGGAGCAGTTTAACCTCATATACCGATTGGAGGAGTAAGAAGCAGTTTATACTCTTATACTTGTCGGAGTGTTGAGAAGCAGTTTATACTCGTATACTCTTCGGAGTATTGAGAAGCAGTTTATACTCGTATACTCTTCGGAGTATTGAGAAGCAGTTTATACTCGTATACTCTTCGGAGTGTTGAGAAGCAGTTTATACTCGTATACTCTTCAGAGTATTGAGAAGCAGTTTATACTTGTATACTCTTCGGAGTATTGAGAAGCAGTTTATACTCGTATACTCTTCGGAGTATTGCCGTTCTTATTTGGCTTATCCTAGCGTTATGACGCCGGCTTCAACCAAGGTTTGGATGCTATTCTTTAAAGTAAAGCAAGCCTTGGTGGGATGAAGGATCCTCCTGTGGTACGCGCAGTACTTCGGATCCGCAGTATTGTCAGCTTCCTCCTGATTCGTGATGGGCGGTAGCTTGATCTTGTTGCTTTCAAGAAGGGTCTCGAAGATGGCTAGAACGTCTTCGTCCTTGAATGAGTACTCTTTTTGGAGCCTCGGATCCGAACTATTCTGCTGTCTTCGGGACTGCTGTTGCGACGTCTGATTAACGTCAACAACTGTTGTAGGCGCCCTCCCTTCATTATGGGAAACGAGACCCGGATTCAGAGGATTAGTCATCGGTTGGCATCTTTCAACCTTCCTCCTTCTAAGGAATCGTTCGGCCTGCTCTCCGCGCGCCTTCAACTCTCTCCAGGTATTGAGTGGCTCTACTCCCATGTTCGGCCTGTTCTCCGCGCACCTTCAACTCTCTCCAGGTATTGAGCGGCTCTCCTCCCATAACGTCCAAGATGTTAACGGACAAGTTATTATGACAGGTTTGCAAGACAAATTCCTCCGTGACGGAATCCTTACGGTTCATTGCCTGATTGCGAAAGCGTTTAATGAAGCTATCCACCGACTCTCCATCTTTTTGTTTCTCATCGAAGAGTGTCCTGATCGACACTTCGGCGTCATCATCGAAGAAATGAGCGAGGAACATGCTTTCCAGGTCCTCCCAGCTGTTGATGCTTCCAGGCTTTAGGCGGCGGTACCAATCGAAGACGGGCCCGCGAAGGGTGCCAACAAATGACCGGACCATCAGAGGCTCGTTGCCAAAGATCACTCCCAAATGAGATTTGAAATAGATCACGTGCTGAGTGGGGGAACCCTTCCCGTCGAACGGCGTGAAGTTGATCAGGTTGAATTTCGCCGGATACGGGATCGAATCCCACTCTTTCGGGTAAGGACACGGAATGCCGGTCTTCTTTACCTCTTGAGCAGACATCAGGGCATCAATTTTGCTCTCGAGATCCTTCATCTTTTTGTCCTCATCTATATCCTGTTTTGGA
>NC_033795.1:72693394-72698527 GCF_001876935.1 Asparagus officinalis | reverse complement strand
CTAAGGGTCTGGACCCACTGGTGTTGAATTCGTAGATTGTAGTGCCCGTAGATGCTAGCTTGCTAGCTGGTATTCTGAGATTATGCATCAATCGGAATGGCATGATACTGACAGCGGAACCCGGATCGACTTGGATCCGGTTAACAACGCTGGAGCCAATGTGGCCGGTGAAGTATAGAGGCCGATCGTGCTTTGAATTCTTCGTCTGCATGTCTTCTTTGGTGAAAGAGATGCAGGGAAAACGATGCGCCGCGAGATTACAGTGTTGAACTGACGGCTCCGGTTCTTCAGACGACGGCTTGATTCGAGTCAAGAAAGCTTCAGAGTCATTCAAGGCTTCCTGCAATGCTTTCCTTGTGTCTTTTGATAGACGCAATAATTCATATAGGGTTATCCTGGCTGGTATATTAGCTAACTGCGCCATGATGTCAAAATGGGGCGGAGAGCTTGCCTTTCCCGGTTTGTCTCTCCCAATCGGATGATTGAATCGAGACTGCCTCGGGTTTTGGACTTCTTGGTGTAGAGGCTCTTTTCCTTTCTCCTTTTGCTGGACTTTCTCCGTAGCTACAGGTGTTGGGGGAGTCGCGACAATTCCCAGTTCTGCCAACGTCTTTGAGGGAACGGTTTTGTTTGCTCCCAGTTGCTCAGAAGCATCCGGATATTTGTAGTGATATTCATTCCCACTCCGTGTTGCAAAGGTCTCCTGTTCATCTTCAGAAAGCGGGAAGGCTGGGATTTCCTCGTCGTCTTTTCCTGGAATAGCAAAAGCTCCATAACAAGACTTACCTTTTCCTTTTGACCTCTTTTTGGAAGAGGCTCCGGTCCATTGTTCATCTCCAACCAAATCTGGATGAACCCAAAGAATCTCACCATTCGGGGCCGTGTGTGGTACAAGTCCCTTCTGGCGCTGTTTATGAGGATCATCGTTCACGGTCTTCACCGTTGCATTTATTACCGGCTCATGCTGGAACCAGTTCAAGGGAACAGAACCGAAGCTAATCGATACTGCATTTGCACCCACCTTCTTCTCCTTAGGTTGTTTCATAGTGATGACCCCAACATCAATCAAAGCTTGAATTTTATCCTTAAGGGCGTAGCACGACTTGGTAGGGTGGTGAACTGCTCTGTGGAACGCGCAATATTTCGGGTCATTAACCCTTTTGGCGTCTTCCTGATCTTGGATTGGCGGCAACTTAATCTTATTGTTTTCTATAAGGTATTTAAAAATACCGGGAACTTCATCTTCCTTGAATGAGTAAACCTTCGGGAATTTTGGTTCCGAAGTCTTCTGTTTTTGAGGCTGTTGTTGCCACCGTGACTGTTGAGGCGCCCTCTGCTGCTGCTGTTGCGGTTGCGCTTGCACTTCAAATGTTTGGTTCGCATCTACTGCATTCACCTGTGCTTTCCCTTTTCCCTTAGGGACAAAATTTTGTTGCGGGGCTGGTGCCGTCGTTTGACCTCTTTCGGCCTTTTTCCTCTTGAGGAAACGTTCGGCTCTTTCCCCTCGGACCTTCAAGTCTTTCCAGGTCTTAGATGGTGCCATTCTCATAGCTTCGAGAATGTCCAATGAAAGATTGTTATGACAAGTCCCAGGATGAAGTCTTCACTAATCGGATCCCTACAATTCATGGCTTTGTTTCGGAATCGTTTAATGAAATTCTCTACTAACTCTCCGTCCTTTTGCTTCTCATCAAATAATGTCCCGATCGAGACCTCAGTGTCGTCATTAAAGAAATTTGTGAGAAACATATCCTCCATGTCATCCCAACTGCCTATGCTCCCCGGTTTGAGGCGGCGATACCAATCGAAGGCTGCTCCGTGAAGAGGGCCGACGAATGACCGTACCATCAGAGGTTCATTCCCGGAGATTATTCCCAAATGAGACTTGAAGTATATTAAATGCTGCGTGGGGGAACCCTTTCCATCAAATGGCGTGAAATTGATCAAATTGAATTTCGCCGGGTATGGAATTGATTCCCATTCCCTTGGGTATAAATCTCTCATCTTCTTATCCTCATTCGTATCTGTCTTCGAGTGGTTTCGGGGAGAGGTAACGTGGTCTTCTTTCGTATTGTTATCATCCGAAGGGCCACTCCCGTTATTGTTATTGACGGGAGGGGTGTTCATGTTAGCATTATCTTCCCCTTCCCGATCATTATCGGCCTGGTCGGAATTATTGCGACGACTAGACTCCCCTTGGTGAGTCGTTAGTGCCGCGATTTGCTGGTCATGCATTTCCCTCATCTGTTGCATGGCCATCTCCATCTCGAACTTGAAATTTTCCTTCTGCTTAGTCAGAGCGTCCTCGAGCAACTTAGCCACTTGTTCGGCGCTAATCATGAGTGACTCGTAGGGCTGTCCTGCACTTGAAGCGGTGTCATCGGAGGCCATCGCTGAGCAAGCATCCGAGCCGGCATCCGAGCATACCTCCGAAGTTTCATCTTCTGAAGGAAGTCCCTTCTGTATTCTTTGGTAGTTCTTTCGCCTACTGGTCCCTGTTCGCAATCGAGTCATACGTTGGGACACTTCAGTGAACTGATCCGGACTGAAGTGCCGTGTTGACTTTCCTCTTCTGGTCATGTTAACGGATACTTTTAGAAATTCATCATCTTGGAGAACAACTCTCTTCTTTCGGAAACGTCTTGGTCTGGATTCAGACATTTTGGTGGAGATTCTTTCAAATACTGAAACTCTCTCCGGGGTGGTCTTGGAACAGCAACATTCTGACAACACTGCCTTGATGATTTTGGCACATGGACAGTGAGAATCTGTATTCCGGGCACTCATTTTCCTGGATTTGTTCGCACCCCCAGCTTGATAGTACAACTCATCAGTTTGATGACTGGTCGTATGTTGGCACGACTTCCCAGGTATAACGTCTTCGTCTGACGAATACGTTTCCTTCTGGGGATACAACGCTTTGCTAGCATTTTCAGGAGTCGCATGTCTAAGGCGACGTTTTTGTGAATGTCGGCCCTCAACAGGATCCTGGTTTTCAACACGTAGTCCAATGCGGTCACTTGTGGGACTTTTCCCGTTATACCTTCTCTTCCACTGCTTAGGATGACGACCTCCAGCCTGACAATGTGCTCGAGATTCATTCAATCGGCCTAAGCGCTCTTTGACCGGAGTTTTGCCCCGATCATCGGGTGAAGGGCCAAGGCGATCTTTGATGGTCATCTTGAAATGGGACAAATCCACACTGTCACAAATCTCAACCGGAGGTGCGGAACTCGATGGAATCGAAGAAATAGGTGCAGGACACTTTCTGCCTTGAATCTGTTGCGAGTCAGACTTGGGTGACCCGCAAGTTGGAAGGTCGGATTTGGACGACCCGCAAGTTGGAAGGTCGGATTTGGACGACCCGCAAGTTGGAAGGTCGGATTTGGACGACCCGCAAGTTGGAAGGTCGGATTGGAGTGACCTGCGTTTTGGCGGGTCAGATTGAAGTGACCTGCGTTTCGGCGGGTCGGATTGAAGTGACCTGCGTTTCGGCGGGTCGGATTGAAGTGACCTACGTTTCAGCGGGTCGGATTGAAGTGACCCGCGCTTTGGCGGGTCGGATTGGAGTGACCCGCGTTTTCACGGGTCGGATTGGAGTGACTGACGTTTCTCGAAATTTTTTGCCGCCATTTTAGACTTTGGCCTCCATAATTGCTGCAGTCTTTGTGGTTTATGTTCCACTCCTTCTTTCTCCAATTTCTCGGCCTCTTGCACAAGAATTTTTGCTTGTGCAAGCAATGCGCGGCGTTTGTGAATCCGCTCTTGAAGAGTTGATCGGTTCCTTTTGACGCGAACCCATTCATTCTTCACTGGTTTAAAAGAGGAGGGGCTGTCCACTCTCTGTTGTGGTGGTTGGCGCCTTCTACTTTTCAGATCCACCTCATAGCGGACTCCATCAACTGGTTTCAAGGATTTGGCCAGTTGGCGTGCGAGGCGTTGACGTCGCCTCTGACGTGCTCTGTTTGATAGAGTGGGCACATCCTCAACAGTCAACCCTTTGCTTAAGGGGTTCAGATCTGTAGTTTTAGCCTCGTCGGATGCCGACGGGGCGTTGTGAGCCATGGGTGCAGCGGTGGCGGGAAGATCCTCTTCTTGGGCTTCTGCAGCTGAAGTCCAACGGGTCTTCCTGTAGCAGGCCTTCCTGGATCTGTGAGGAGAGGCCGATCTCGATGAGGAGGACAAGTATTCCTCGTACTTCTGCTGATCGAACTCATATCCGACCTCCGTTTCAACCGGGATCCGGATCCGAGGTTGCGACACATCAGCCTTCGCAGAAAGGCTGTCGGCTCCCACTGTGGTCGCCAGTTTGTTTTCGTCGAAAGTCACCTTAGTCATTGATTTCATTAAACTTTAAGCGTTACAAATGAATTCAAATAACAAAAGAACAAAAGATTACAACTTTCTTGAAAATAAACACAAGATCCGTTTATCAGATCTTGCTTGCGTGGGTTCTTTGCCGGTGCCGGGGTTAATCCGTGGACGACCGCGAATCAGATCCGGTTGATGGGAAATTAGGCAGAGCTTCTACCTCACCAAGGGGGTATTTGCTTGAAGTCTTGAAATCGACAAAGCGATTTTAGGGCTCTTCTCGAGATTAAGACAAAGCCTATGTTCGCGGGAAAAACCCGTTGCTTTCTTTTGTTATTGATTCCATTGTCATCCTTGAGTTATCAACTTTTTGAGCTTACAAAAGATCCGGTCTTTTTTTATAAGATCCCGGATTACAAGATGAAAATCAAAAGAAAAATAAAAAAGGATTTACAACTTTTCTCCCTTTTTGTGTCGAACGACATCGCGAGTCATCCTGTTTTGGCGGGTCGCTCGCTTGTGTGTGGTTCCTTTGGCCTGGCGCCGGCGGTTTATCCGTGGACCTACCGCGAGATTCCTAGATCCGGTCCAAGTCTGAGTCAGTACGACGGGTATGTATTCCACGAAGGAAAGTAAATAGCCGGGTGAAGGATTGGATTCACCCCAAGGCAAACAATCGGTGCCAAAAGTCTAGGGATCTAAAAGACCAAGCCTTAGATGCCGGAGTATTGTGCTTGCGTAAGATCTTCCCGGTCCTCTCGGAAACACCTGTCCTTTTTTGGGCGTGGGGCTTGATGTCCTGCAAAGGTTGTAGATATTTTT
>NC_033795.1:72692046-72692394 GCF_001876935.1 Asparagus officinalis | reverse complement strand
GGCGGCTTCTTAGCCACCTCTTTCTGCAACTTCCTACGGGCTTCTTCGGCTTGAGCCCGCGCCTGCGCTGATAGCGCGCGGCGTTTGCAGATGCGTTCTTCCAGCGTCAAACGATTCTATTTGACACGGACCCATTCCATTGTTGGCGGCTTGGAAAAGGCGCCGTTCATCTCTTGTTGAGGCTGTTTGCCTCTCTTGTTCTTCAGATCCGCGTTGTAGCGGATCCCGTCAACTGACTCCATGGCCTTTGCGAATTGTTTCGCAAGGCGTTGACGTTGCCTTTGGCGGGCTCTCTTCGAGAGAGTCACCACGCCCTCTGCGGCAGAAGGGTTGGCCAGAGCAGATCTG
>NC_033795.1:72675878-72691979 GCF_001876935.1 Asparagus officinalis | reverse complement strand
CTACACTACAAGCATGAATGTAAATCTAACTAATAAGCAATAATAAAGAAATTACTAAAAAGAAATAAAAGAGAAAAATAAAAGAAAAGCAAATATTCAAACTTTTCTTTATCTCCATCACTATCATCCAACAAAGAGAAGAAGATTTGAAGTGGTGAAAAAATTATTTTATTAATTGTAATAAAAGTTATAAATTTGGAAGGCCTTCTTGTTCGCGGTGAAAATCGTGTCTTTCTTCATTGTTGATTCCATTGTCATCTTAAATAACAGTTTTTTGAGTTACAAAGATCCTGTCTTTTTATAAGATCCGGTTACAATGAAAATCAAAGAAAATAAAAAAAAGATTACAACTTTCTCCTTGTTTATCGAACAAATCACGAGCTCCTGTTTTGCGGTCGCTCGCTTGCGTGGGTTCTTCGCCTGCGCCGGGGTTTATCCATGGACCATATTGAGATCTAGATCCGGTCGGATCTACGCAGTATGACGGGTATTATTTCACCAAGGAAATAATAGCCGAGGGTACTATTTCGCCAAGGAAATAGTAGCCTTTAATTCTCGGGATCAAAGACCAAGCTTTGATCCGGAGTATGCCTGCGTAGATCTGAGATCCGGTCCTCTCGAACTCTTGCCTTATTTGGCGTTGACGATCGCCAAGCACTAGATCTGGATGAGCAAGTCCTCGAAGTCCCAACTTTGTTTCCTTGTTTGTCGAACGAATCACGAGCTCCTGTTTTGCGGTCGCTCGCTTTGTGGGTTCTTTGCCTGCGCCGGGGTTGTTTGCCGTGGACCACCGCGCGATCTAGATCCGGTCGGATCTACGCAGTACGACGGGTATTATTCCACGAAGGAAATAATAGCCGGGAGGGATTGATTCACCAAGGAAACAATCGCTCAAGTCTCGGGATCTAAGACCAAGCTTAGATCCGGAGTTCGTACGCGTAGATCTGAGATCTGGTCCTCTCGAATACCTGCCTTATTTGGCGTTGACGGTCGCCGAGCACCAGATCTGGATGAGCAAGTCCTTGAAGTCCTAAAGTTTGAATCTTGTTTGGATCTGAGTCTCGAGTTCAGCAGGGCTTCGCCTCTCCAAAATTTCCAACCCCCCAAATGAACCAAGGCCTAGCCTATTTATAGGCACTCAGATCTGTGCCTAGGCACAGATCTGGGCCGGCCACCTCAGGGTGGCTCGGCTCTGGGCCGAGCCACCTTGAGGTGGCTCGGCTTGGGCCTCAAAATGAACCAAGGCCTAGCCTATTTATAGGCACTCAGATCTGTGCCTAGGCACAGATCTGGGCCGGCCACCTCAGGGTGGCTCGGCTCTGGGCCGATTGAGACAATCCTAACTGTAGGAAGGTTTGATCGCTCAATTTGTGGACCTCTCGTTCATTGGGGGAATCGAGAGGGGATTTTGACTGTGGTCCTAACTGTAAGAAGGTTTGACCAAGTGGGTGTTTTGAGACAATCCTAACTGTAGGAAGGTTTGATCGCTCAATTTGTGGACCTCTCGTTCATTGGGGGAATCGAGAGGGGATTTTGACTGTGGTCCTAACTGTAAGAAGGTTTGACCAAGTGGGTGTTTTGAGACAATCCTAACTGTAGGAAGGTTTGATCGCTCAATTTGTGGACCTCTCGTTCATTGGGGGAATCGAGAGGGGATTTTGACTGTGGTCCTAACTGTAAGAAGGTTTGACCAAGTGGGTGTTTTGAGACAATCCTAACTGTAGGAAGGTTTGATCGCTCAATTTGTGGACCTCTCGTTCATTGGGGGAATCGAGAGGGGATTTTGACTGTGGTCCTAACTGTAAGAAGGTTTGACCAAGTGGGTGTTTTGAGACAATCCTAACTGTAGGAAGGTTTGATCGCTCAATTTGTGGACCTCTCGTTCATTGGGGGAATCGAGAGGGGATTTTGACTGTGGTCCTAACTGTAAGAAGGTTTGACCAAGTGGGTGTTTTGAGACAATCCTAACTGTAGGAAGGTTTGATCGCTCAATTTGTGGACCTCTCGTTCATTGGGGGAATCGAGAGGGGATTTTGACTGTGGTCCTAACTGTAAGAAGGTTTGACCAAGTGGGTGTTTTGAGACAATCCTAACTGTAGGAAGGTTTGATCGCTCAATTTGTGGACCTCTCGTTCATTGGGGGAATCGAGAGGGGATTTTGACTGTGGTCCTAACTGTAAGAAGGTTTGACCAAGTGGGTGTTTTGAGACAATCCTAACTGTAGGAAGGTTTGATCGCTCAATTTGTGGACCTCTCGTTCATTGGGGGAATCGAGAGGGGATTTTGACTGTGGTCCTAACTGTAAGAAGGTTTGACCAAGTGGGTGTTTTGAGACAATCCTAACTGTAGGAAGGTTTGATCGCTCAATTTGTGGACCTCTCGTTCATTGGGGGAATCGAGAGGGGATTTTGACTGTGGTCCTAACTGTAAGAAGGTTTGACCAAGTGGGTGTTTTGAGACAATCCTAACTGTAGGAAGGTTTGATCGCTCAATTTGTGGACCTCTCGTTCATTGGGGGAATCGAGAGGGGATTTTGACTGTGGTCCTAACTGTAAGAAGGTTTGACCAAGTGGGTGTTTTGAGACAATCCTAACTGTAGGAAGGTTTGATCGCTCAATTTGTGGACCTCTCGTTCATTGGGGGAATCGAGAGGGGATTTTGACTGTGGTCCTAACTGTAAGAAGGTTTGACCAAGTGGGTGTTTTGAGACAATCCTAACTGTAGGAAGGTTTGATCGCTCAATTTGTGGACCTCTCGTTCATTGGGGGAATCGAGAGGGGATTTTGACTGTGGTCCTAACTGTAAGAAGGTTTGACCAAGTGGGTGTTTTGAGACAATCCTAACTGTAGGAAGGTTTGATCGCTCAATTTGTGGACCTCTCGTTCATTGGGGGAATCGAGAGGGGATTTTGACTGTGGTCCTAACTGTAAGAAGGTTTGACCAAGTGGGTGTTTTGAGACAATCCTAACTGTAGGAAGGTTTGATCGCTCAATTTGTGGACCTCTCGTTCATTGGGGGAATCGAGAGGGGATTTTGACTGTGGTCCTAACTGTAAGAAGGTTTGACCAAGTGGGTGTTTTGAGACAATCCTAACTGTAGGAAGGTTTGATCGCTCAATTTGTGGACCTCTCGTTCATTGGGGGAATCGAGAGGGGATTTTGACTGTGGTCCTAACTGTAAGAAGGTTTGACCAAGTGGGTGTTTTGAGACAATCCTAACTGTAGGAAGGTTTGATCGCTCAATTTGTGGACCTCTCGTTCATTGGGGGAATCGAGAGGGGATTTTGACTGTGGTCCTAACTGTAAGAAGGTTTGACCAAGTGGGTGTTTTGAGACAATCCTAACTGTAGGAAGGTTTGATCGCTCAATTTGTGGACCTCTCGTTCATTGGGGGAATCGAGAGGGGATTTTGACTGTGGTCCTAACTGTAAGAAGGTTTGACCAAGTGGGTGTTTTGAGACAATCCTAACTGTAGGAAGGTTTGATCGCTCAATTTGTGGACCTCTCGTTCATTGGGGGAATCGAGAGGGGATTTTGACTGTGGTCCTAACTGTAAGAAGGTTTGACCAAGTGGGTGTTTTGAGACAATCCTAACTGTAGGAAGGTTTGATCGCTCAATTTGTGGACCTCTCGTTCATTGGGGGAATCGAGAGGGGATTTTGACTGTGGTCCTAACTGTAAGAAGGTTTGACCAAGTGGGTACTTTACGTCCAGACTCTAACAGAGAGAGTGTTGAGTGCATAGACATGGTGAGAATGGGAGTTCTTATTCATTACATTGCTGTGGTTTTGGGAACTTCCCGTTACATAAATCGTCCACCCCCAGTTTCCTCTGCGGAACTGGTTCGGACATTATTATCAGTTAACTAACCGGGTTATCCTTAAGAATATTAGCTTAATATTCTCCAGGAACTTCCCGTCAAAAGTGGGGAAACAGTTTAGACTCATATACCTATTGGAGTATCAGGGAACAGTTTAACCTCTTGTACCGGTCGGAGGATTGAGAAACAGTTTATACTCGTATACTCTTTGGAGTTTTGCCGTTCTCAATTGGCTTACCTTAGCGTTATGACGCCGGCTTCAACCAAGGTCTGAATGCTATTCTTGAGAGCAAAGCAATCCTTGGTGGGATGAACGACCCTCCTGTGGTATGCACAGTACTTTGGGTCCGTAGTGTTGTCAGCTTCCTCCTGATTTGTGATAGGTGGTAGCTTGATCTTGTTACCTTCAAGGAGGGATTCGAAGATGGCTGGAACGTCTTCGTCCTTGAAGGAATACTCTCTTTGGAGTCTCGGACCCGAAGTCTTTTGCTGCCTTCGGGATTGCTGTTGTGACGCTTGATTAGCACCACCAGTAGCTGCAGGTGTTTTGCCCTTACCACGAGAGGCGAAGTTTGAGTCCAGAGGATTAGCCGTCGGTAGGTTCCTCTCGGCCTTCTTCCTTCGGAGGAAACGTTCGGCTTGTTCACCGCGCACCTTCAGATCCTTCCAAGTGTCAGACGGTGCTGTTCCCATTGCTTCCAACACGTCCAACGCAAGGTTGTTGTGGCAAGTTTGGAGGATGAATTCCTCTGTGATCGGGTCCCGGCAATTCATCGCCTTGTTCCGGAACCTTTTGACGAAGGTGTCGACTAACTCCCCGTCTTTTTGCTTCTCATCGAGCAGCGATCCGATAGAGATCTCGGTGTCGTCGTCGAAGAAATTTGCAAGGAACTTCGTCTCCATGTCATCCCAGCTGTTCACGCTTCCTGGCTTGAGGCGGCGGTACCAATCGAAGGCGGCTCCGCGAAGAGTGCCGACGAATGACCGCACCATCAGAGGCTCATTGCCGGAAATAATACCCAGGTGCGATTTGAAATAAATCAAATGCTGAGTGGGGGAACCCTTCCCATCGAACGGCGTGAAGTTGATTAAACTGAACTTCGCCGGATAGGGGATCGATTCCCACTCTCTTGGGTATGGACAGGGAATGCCTGTTTTCTTCGTCTCTTGAGCGGAGATCAATGTGTTGATTTTGCTCTCGAGATCTTTGATCTTCAAGTCTTCACTTGTATCCTCGTTGGCATCCTCGTTACCACCCCCTGCATTGACGGGAGGGTTATTGGCATTGTGAGCTCCATCCCTATCCGTGTGCTCTTCTTCCTGAACAACCTGATTACGGTGACTTGGTTCACCTTGTTGGTTCCTGAACGCCTGGATTTGTTGCTCATGCATCTCTCTCATAGTCTGCATGGCCATCTGCATCTCAAACTTGAAACTTTCTTTCTGTTTAGCCAAAGCGTCTTCAAGCATCTTGGCCATTTCTTCCGCGCTTATCATAAATGACTCGCGGGGTTGTCCTTCGCTGGACACTGTATTGTCCGATGCGACAGCAGAGCAGGAATCCGATTCTTCATCTTCCGAAGGCAATCTTGTCCGAACCCTACCATAAGTTCCTCGTGCGATGGCTCCGGACTGCAGACGGGTTACACGCCGGGATGCTTCCAGAAACGACTTGAGATTAACCTGTGTCGATGTCTCTTTGCTGGTCATGTTGGCGGTGACCCTCGGAAATTCTCCGTCTTTAACCACCGTTCTTCTTTGCCGGAAACGCCTATACCTTGGTTTTGGCGTTTCGGTGCCGAGCCTTTCGAACACTGAAATTCTCTCGGGGATTACCTTGATGCAGTTGCATTGAGACAGTACCGCCCGAATGAGCTTTGAACAAGGGCACTGAGTTTCCTGTTCTCGGGGACTCCTCTTTCTGGTTCTGTTCGTACCCCCAGCACGATAGTACAACTCGTCATTTTGACAGTCGGAGTAACCTATCGTGTGTGGGCACGACTTCTCAGGTATAACATTATCACTATCAGATGATAATGTTTCCATCTGAGGGCGAATTGCCTTCCTTGGACTTTCAAGAGTCACGCGCCTTGAGACATGCCTTTTTGGGCGTGAATTCTCAGCGGGCTCTTGGACCTCAATGCGCAAATTAGCGCGCGCAGTTGCCTTGAGCTCCTTGTCATGTTGGAGGTAGCGGTGACCCCCAGCGTGTTGATTCGTTCGGGGTTTTCTTAGTGGGCCCAAACGTTCTTGGATCGGAGCTTTGCTTCGCTCATCGGGAATTGGACCGAGGCGCTCCAAGACTGGCTTTCTTCTTCGGGAGGATTCTGCATGATCTCCCGGAGTAGCTATGGGAATTCTCGGCGGCTTAGCTTGGTTCGCCGGAGGTTGAACTTTGGTTGGAGGCTGCAAAGGTTGCTCCTTAGCCTGAATTGCCGCTTCAGACTTTGGCCTCCAGACTTTGCGAGTTGGTGGCGGCTTCTTGACCACCTCTTTCTGCAACTTTCTGCGGGCTTCTTCGGCTTGAGCCCGTGCCTGCGCTGATAGTGCGCGGCGTTTGCGGATGCGTTCTTCCAGCGTCGAACGATTCCGTTTGACACGGACCCATTCCATTGTTGGCGGCTTGGAAGAGGCGCCGTTCATCTGTTGTTGAGGCTGTTTGCCTCTCTTGTTCTTCAGACCCGCGTTGTAGCGGACTCCGTCGGTGGACTCCATCGCTTTGGCGAATTGTTTGGCCAAGCGTTGGCGTTGCCTTTGGCGGGCTCTCTTTGAGAGAGTCACCGCTCCTTTGGTGACGGAGGAATTGGTTGGAACCAGCTTGATCTGGTTGGAGATTGGTGGAGCCTCATCTGACGCAACTTTGGCGTCAATCGAGATGAGGTCGTCGTTGGTAGCTTCAACTTCTTCGTACCAACGCACCTTTCTGTTGGAAGAGAACTTGGACTTCTTGGACTTGCGGGGGGAGGTCGATCTAGACGAGGATGAAAGGTACTCCTCGAACTTGGTCTGATCGAACTCGTATTCGACCTCCTCCACGACTGGGATCAAGATCCGCGGCTGCGACGCTCCGATCTCGGCAGGACGCTCTGATCTCGTCGGCGAGATCGGTGGCTCCCACTGTGGTCGCCAGATTGTTCGCGGGAAAAACCGTTGCTTTCTTCATTAATGATTCCATTGTACACTCTTGTAACAGTTTATCGATTACAAAGATCCGGTCTTTTTATAAGATCCGGTTACAACGAAAATCAAATAAAAAGAAATGAAAAATTACAACTTTGTTTCCTTGTTTGTCGAACGAATCACGAGCTCCTGTTTTGCGGTCGCTCGCTTTGTGGGTTCTTTGCCTGCGCCGGGGTTGTTTGCCGTGGACCACCGCGCGATCTAGATCCGGTCGGATCTACGCAGTACGACGGGTATTATTCCACGAAGGAAATAATAGCCGGGAGGGATTGATTCACCAAGGAAACAATCGCTCAAGTCTCGGGATCTAAGACCAAGCTTAGATCCGGAGTTCGTACGCGTAGATCTGAGATCTGGTCCTCTCGAATACCTGCCTTATTTGGCGTTGACGGTCGCCGAGCACCAGATCTGGATGAGCAAGTCCTTGAAGTCCTAAAGTTTGAATCTTGTTTGGATCTGAGTCTCGAGTTCAGCAGGGCTTCGCCTCTCCAAGATTTCCAACCTCTGAAAATGAGCATCTCTAGGCCTATTTATAGGCTCTCAGGACAGTGGCTGCAAAAAGGGAAATGTCGGCCACTGTCGGCCACTGTCGGCCACTGTCGGCCACTGTCAGCCACCGTCGGCCACCTTCAGCCACCGTCGGCCACCTTTACTGTGCCCGTGTGCACGTGTCAGAGGGTGGCCACCCATGGGTTCCGCCTTTGGTTCTATCCGTGATTAACTTGGTCTCTGATTTGATGATCTGATTTGGCAGTAAATTGGATTCCTGATTTGGGCTTGGGCCGAGCCACCTGAAGTTGGCTCGGCTTCGGCCGAGCCCCTCTAGGTGGTGGTTTTTGGTGTTTTTCCGCCTTTGGTTCTATCCGTGATTAACTTGGTCTCTGATTTGATGATCTGATTTGGCAGTAAATTGGATTCCTGATTTGGCAGTAAATCCGCTTCTGAGTTAGAGTCCGAAACCGATCTTGATTCGATCGTCATTCGTCCGAGTATGCCTTTGGTTGGATGACTCGTTGACTCTTCGAACCCTTGGCTTGATCCCGCACGTGTATGGATGCATTCCGTCGCTCGCGTGCGATTCGTCGATCTCGTCGCCTCGTTGGCTCGTCGGTTTGTGCCGAGCTATGCTAGGGGACCTATAAGCAATTTTATATGCCTACAGATACCCCCTCCAAAGTATTTCAGTCTCGTTCTTTTATAGAAGAGATTTGGCAGTAAATTGGATTCCTGATTTGGCAGTAAATCCGCTTCTGAGTTAGAGTCCGAAACCGATCTTGATTCGATCGTCATTCGTCCGAGTATGCCTTTGGTTGGATGACTCGTTGACTCTTCGAACCCTTGGCTTGATCCCGCACGTGTATGGATGCATTCCGTCGCTTGATGCGATTCGTCGATCTCGTCGCCTCGTTGGTTCGTCAGTTTGTGCCGAGCTGAGCTAAAGGACCTATAAGCAATTTTATATGCCTACAAATAGTAGCCTTTAGTTCTCGGGATCAAAGACCAAGCTTTGATCCGGAGTACGCCTGCGTAGATCTGAGATCCTGTCCTCTCGAACTCTTGCCTTATTTGGCGTTGACGATCGCCGAGCACCAGATCTGGATGAGCAAGTCCTCGAAGTCCCAAAGCTTGGATCTTTTTTAGATCTGAGTCTTCAATCCAGCAGGGCTTCGCCTCCAAAAGTTCCAACCCTTGAACAAATGAACCACCTCTCCTATTTATAGGCCACATTCACTGTGCCCGCGCACAGGCCCCCCTTGGTGTTGGGTTTCGTCGTTTTATCGTTGTATCCGTTTTTCGGTTCTGTCCGTGATTCGGTTGTGTGGTTGACTTAGACTCTGATTCGTTGACCTGATTTGGCAGTAAATCTGATTCTTGATTCGGCAGTAAATCCACTTCTGAGTTCGAGTCCAAAACTGATCTTGATTCGATCGTGATTCGATCGTGATTCGTCCGAGTCCGCCCTTGGTTGGATGACTCGTTGACTCTTCAACCCGTTAGCTTGATTTCGTACGCGAGTGGATTTATTCTGTTGTTTGCGTGTGGTTCATTAGCTTCGTAGCCTCTTTAATCCGCTTCGTCGCGTATCGCTTGGCTTCGGCGTTGTGGACTAACAATCGTGTCTGCATACGTCGCCCGATGGTCGGTTCGTCGAATCGGCGTTGTCGAGCTGTGTTAAGGGACCTATAGGCAGTTTTATACACCTACAATTAACTTCACGCCGTTTAATGGGATGGGTTCACCCACTCAGCATTTGATTTACTTCAAATCACACCTAGGGGTTATCTCTGGTAATGAGCCTCTGATGGTACGGTCCTTCGTTGGCACTCTTCGTGGAGCCGCCTTCGATTGGTATCGTCGCTTCAAGCCAGGAAGCGTGAATAGCTGGGACGACATGGAAACTAAGTTCCTCGCCAACTTCTTCGACGATGACACTGAGATATCCATCGGGTCGTTGCTTGACGAGAAACAGAAATGCGGGTGTTCACGGGAAAAATCGTGTCTTTCTTCATTATTGATTCCATTGCACTCTTAAATAACAAGTTTTTGAGTTACAAAGATCCGGTCTTTTTATAAGATCCGGTTACAATGAAAATCAAAGAAAAATAAAGAAAAATTACAACTTTCTCCTTGTTTGTCGAACGAATCGTGAGCTCCTGTTTTGCGGTCACTCGCTTGTGTGGGTTCTTTGCCTGCGCCGGGGTTTATCCGTGGACCACCACGCGATCTAGATCCGGTCGGATCTACGCAGTACGACGGGTATTATTTCACCAAGGAAATAATAGCCGAGGGTACTATTTCGCCAAGGAAATAGTAGCCTTTAATTCTCGGGATCAAAGGCCAAGCTTTGATCCGGAGTGTGCCTGCGTAGATCTGAGATCCGGTCCTCTCGAACTCTTGCCTTATTTGGCGTTGACGATCGCCGAGCACCAGATCTGAATGAGCAAGTCCTCGAAGTCCTAAAGTTTGAATCTTTCTTAGATCTGAGTCTTCAATCCTGCAGGGCTTCGCCTCCAAAAAATCCAACCTCCAAAGCCCTCTCAAATGATGAATGACCCCGCCTATTTATAGGCAACCAGATCTGTGCATTTGGCACAGATCCTTGTCCATACCCAAGAGAATGGGAATCAATCCCGTATCCGGCGAAGTTCAATCTAATTAACTTCACGCCGTTTGATGGGGAGGGTTCACCCACTCAGCATTTGATTTACTTCAAATCACACCTAGGGGTTATCTCTGGTAATGAGCCTCTAATGGTACGGTCCTTCGTTGGCACTCTTCGTGGAGCCGCCTTTGATTGGTATCGCCACCTCAAGCCAGGAAGTGTGAATAGCTGGGACGACATGGAGACTAAATTCCTCACCGACTTCTTCGATGATGACACCGAGATATCCATCGGGTTGTTGCTTGACGAGAAACAGAAAGACGGAGAATTAGTTGATACCTTCGTCAAAAGGTTTCGGAACAAGGCGATGAACTGTCGGGACCCGATCACCGAGGAATTCATCCTCCAGACTTGCCACAACAACCTCACACTGGACGTGTTGGAAGCAATGAGGACAGCACCGTCCAAGACATGGAAGGATTTGAAGGTCCGAGGAGAGCAAGCTGAGCGATTCCTCAGAAGGAAGAAGGCGGAAAGAGGCCAACAAGCGACGAATGCTCCACAGCAGAATTTCGTCCCACGCGGGAAAGGTAAGGCACATGCTAATGCAGTAGTTCGCGGGAAAATCGTGTCTTTCTTTGTTATTGATTCCATTGCCAATTCTTGTAATAGTTTATCGATTACAAAGATCCGGTCTTTTTTTAGATCCGGTTACAATGAAAATCAAATAACACAAGAAATAAAGAAAATTACAACTTTCTCCTTATTTGTCGAATGAATCGCAAGATCCTGTTTTGCGGTCTCTCGCTTTGTGTGGGTTCTTTGCCTGCGCCGGGGTTTATCTGTGGACCACCATGAGATCTAGATCCGATCAGATCTAAGCAGTACGACGGGTATTATTCCACAAAGGAAATAATAGCCGGGGAGGATTGATTCACCAAGGAAACAATCGTCCAAGTCTCGGGATCTAAGACCAAGCTTAGATCCGGAGTACGTCTGTGTAGATCTGAGATCCGGTCCTATCGAACACCTACCTTTTTTAGCGTTGATGATCGCTGAGCACCAGATCTGGAAGAGTGAGTCCCCGAAGTCCCAAAGCTCCAATCTTTTTTTTAAGTTTCGAGTCTTGAATTCAGCAGAGCTTCGCCTCCAAAATTTCCAACCCCTGAACAAATGAACCAAGCCCTCTATTTATAGGCCATCTGAACTGTGCCCGCGCACAGATCTGGGCCGGCCACCTATAGGTGGCTCGGCTTGGGCCGAGCCACCTTGAGGTGGCTCGGTTTAGGCCGAGCCCCTCTAGGTGTTGGGTTTCCGCTATTTTCCGTCATTGTATCCATTTTTCGGTTCTGTGGTTGATTTGTCTGGACTTGATTCGTTGACCTGATTTGGCAGTAAATCCGATTCCTGATTTGGCAGTAAATCCACTTCTGAGTTCGAGTCCGAAACTGATCTTGATTCGGTCGTGATTCATCCGAGTCCGCTCTTGTTTGGATGACTCGTTGACTCCCCGAACCGTTGGCTTGATTCCGCACGCGAATGGATGCATTCCGTTGCTCGTGTCGCTTGGCTTCGGCGTTGTGGACTAACAATCGTGTCTGCATACGTCGCCCGATGGTCGGTTTATCGAATCGGCGTCGTCGAGCTGTGTTAAGGGACCTATAGGCAGTTTTATACGCCTACAGATACCCCCTCCAAAGTATTTCAGCCTCGTTCTTTTATAGAAGAGTCTGGAATACTTTGGATATGATTGTCCCATCCTTCGATTGGTTACGACGGGATATTTGGAGTGGCTTCCATTCTTGGTTCCTTCAGTCCCCCAGGCTGTTCGGTGCTTTGTCGAATATCTGTAAGGGTTCCGGTGCTGCATTTATTGTCTGACCGTCTGTCGGAATTTTGAATTTGAAGTCGATTCTCGATTTTCTGACTACTTTTTAGCTCGAGTTGGTTGTTTCAACATAGAATTTACCATCGGTCATCGGCGTTGAATCTTCATTTACAACGCGTTGTCCGGCGTTTGAGCTTCTTTGTGACGCGTTGTCCGTCGTCCAAGCTGGAGTATACACAGTTTAAGCTCTTAAGAAATTGGAGCGTGGCGGATACTCGAGTCACGAGACCAATCTACGGAGTTGATACATCTATGACTCGTATTTATAGAATTTTTGGCAAATTCTCAGCCATCAACGGGTTTGATGAGCCTTTACCGACTACCGTTTGATGAGACAATCCTAACTGTAGGAAGGTTTGATCGCTCAATTTGTGGACCTCTCGTTCATTGGGGGAATCGAGAGGGGATTTTGACTGTGGTCCTAACTGTAAGAAGGTTTGACCAAGTGGGTGTTTTGAGACAATCCTAACTGTAGGAAGGTTTGATCGCTCAATTTGTGGACCTCTCGTTCATTGGGGGAATCGAGAGGGGATTTTGACTGTGGTCCTAACTGTAAGAAGGTTTGACCAAGTGGGTGTTTTGAGACAATCCTAACTGTAGGAAGGTTTGATCGCTCAATTTGTGGACCTCTCGTTCATTGGGGGAATCGAGAGGGGATTTTGACTGTGGTCCTAACTGTAAGAAGGTTTGACCAAGTGGGTGTTTTGAGACAATCCTAACTGTAGGAAGGTTTGATCGCTCAATTTGTGGACCTCTCGTTCATTGGGGGAATCGAGAGGGGATTTTGACTGTGGTCCTAACTGTAAGAAGGTTTGACCAAGTGGGTGTTTTGAGACAATCCTAACTGTAGGAAGGTTTGATCGCTCAATTTGTGGACCTCTCGTTCATTGGGGGAATCGAGAGGGGATTTTGACTGTGGTCCTAACTGTAAGAAGGTTTGACCAAGTGGGTGTTTTGAGACAATCCTAACTGTAGGAAGGTTTGATCGCTCAATTTGTGGACCTCTCGTTCATTGGGGGAATCGAGAGGGGATTTTGACTGTGGTCCTAACTGTAAGAAGGTTTGACCAAGTGGGTGTTTTGAGACAATCCTAACTGTAGGAAGGTTTGATCGCTCAATTTGTGGACCTCTCGTTCATTGGGGGAATCGAGAGGGGATTTTGACTGTGGTCCTAACTGTAAGAAGGTTTGACCAAGTGGGTGTTTTGAGACAATCCTAACTGTAGGAAGGTTTGATCGCTCAATTTGTGGACCTCTCGTTCATTGGGGGAATCGAGAGGGGATTTTGACTGTGGTCCTAACTGTAAGAAGGTTTGACCAAGTGGGTGTTTTGAGACAATCCTAACTGTAGGAAGGTTTGATCGCTCAATTTGTGGACCTCTCGTTCATTGGGGGAATCGAGAGGGGATTTTGACTGTGGTCCTAACTGTAAGAAGGTTTGACCAAGTGGGTGTTTTGAGACAATCCTAACTGTAGGAAGGTTTGATCGCTCAATTTGTGGACCTCTCGTTCATTGGGGGAATCGAGAGGGGATTTTGACTGTGGTCCTAACTGTAAGAAGGTTTGACCAAGTGGGTGTTTTGAGACAATCCTAACTGTAGGAAGGTTTGATCGCTCAATTTGTGGACCTCTCGTTCATTGGGGGAATCGAGAGGGGATTTTGACTGTGGTCCTAACTGTAAGAAGGTTTGACCAATTGGGAACTTTACGTCCAGACTCTAACAGAGAGAGTGTTGAGTGCACAGACACGGTGAGAATTTGAATGGGAGTTCTTATTCATTACATTGCTGTGGTTTTGGGAACTTCCCGTTACATAAATCGTCCACCCCCAGTTTCCTCTGCGGAACTGGTTCGGACATTATTATCAGTTACCTAACCGGGTTATCCTTAAGAATATTAGCTTAATATTCTCCAGGAACTTCCCGTCAAAAGTGGGGAAACAGTTTAGACTCATATACCTATTGGAGTATCAGGGAGTAGTTTAACCTCTTATACCGGTCGGAGGATTGAGAAACAGTTTATACTCGTATACTCTTTGGAGTTTTGCCGTTCTCAATTGGCTTACCTTAGCGTTATGACGCCGGCTTCAACCAAGGTCTGAATGCTATTCTTGAGAGTAAAGCAATCCTTGGTGGGATGAACGACCCTCCTGTGGTATGCACAGTACTTTGGGTCCGTAGTGTTGTCAGCTTCCTCCTGATTTGTGATAGGTGGTAGCTTGATCTTGTTACCTTCAAGGAGGGATTCGAAGATGGCTGGAACGTCTTCGTCCTTGAAAGAGTACTCTTTTTGGAGTCTCGGACCCGAAGTCTTTTGCTGCCTTCGGGATTGCTGTTGTGACGCTTGATTAGCACCACCAGCAGCTGCAGGTGCCTTGCCCTTACCACGAGAGGCGAAGTTTGAGTCCAACGGATTAACCGTTGGTTGGTTCCTCTCGGCCTTCTTCCTTCTAAGGAATCGCTCAGCCTGCTCCCCTCGGACCTTCAGATCCTTCCAAGTGTCAGACGGTGCTGTCCCCATTGCTTCCAATACGTCTAAGGACAGATTATTATGGTAAGTCTGGAGAATGAATTCCTCGGTGATCGGGTCCCGGCAATTCATCGCTTTGTTCCGGAACCTTTTGACGAAGGTGTCGACTAACTCCCCGTCCTTCTGCTTCTCATCGAGCAATGATCCGATAGATATCTCGGTGTCGTCGTCGAAGAAGTTAGCGAGGAATTTTGTCTCCATGTCGTCCTAGCTATTTACGCTTCCTGGCTTGAGGCGGCGATACCAATCGAAGGCGGCTCCGCGAAGAGTGCCGACGAATGACCGCACCATCAGAGGCTCATTGCCGGAAATAATACCCAGGTGCGATTTGAAATAAATCAAATGCTGAGTGGGGGAACCCTTCCCATCGAACGGCGTGAAGTTGATTAGATTGAACTTCGCCGGATATGGGATCGATTCCCACTCTCTTGGGTATGGACAGGGAATGCCTGTTTTCTTCGTCTCTTGAGCGGAGATCAATGTGTTGATTTTGCTCTCGAGGTTTTTGATCTTCAAGTCTTCACTTGTATCTTCGTTGGCATCCTCGTTACCACCCCCTGCATTGACGGGAGGGTTATTGGCATTGTGAGCTTCATCCCTATCCGTGTGCTCCTCTTCCTGAACAACCTGGTTACGGTGGCTTGGTTCACCTCGCTGGTTCGTCAGTGCCTGAATTTGTTGCTCATGCATCTCTCTCATAGTCTGCATGGCCATCTGCATCTCGAACCTAAAGCTTTCCTGTTGTTTGGCTATGGCATCTTCGAGCATCTTGGCCACTTGTTCCGCGCTTATCATCAGTGACTCGCGGGGTTCCCCCTCACTGGACACTGTATTATCTGATGCGACTGCGGAGCAGGTATCCGACTCTTCACCTTCTGAAGTTACTCTTGTCCGAACCCTACCATAAGTTCCTCGTGCGATTGCTACAGACTGCAGACGGGTTAGACGCCGGGATGCTTTCAGAATCGACTCGAGATTATCCCGTGATGAGGTCTCTTTGCTTGTCATATTAGCGGTGACCCTCGGGAATTCTTCATCTTCAACCACCGTCCTTCTTTGCCGAAAACGCCTACGCCTTGGTTTTGGCATTTTGGTACTAAGCCTTTCGAACACTGAAATTCTCTCGGGGACTACCTTGATGCAGTTGCACTCAGACAGTACTGCCCGAATGAGCTTTGAACAAGGGCACTGAGTTTCTAGCCCTCGAGAACTTCTCTTTCTGGCTTTGTTCGTACCCCCAGCACGATAGTACAGCTCGTCTGTTTGAAAGTCAGAGCAACCTATCGTGTGTTGGCACGATTTCTCAGGTATAACGTAATCATCATCAGACGACAACGTTTCCTTCTGAGGGAGAACTGCCTTCTTTGGAGGCGCGAGTCTTCAGCGTGCTCTTGGACTTCGATGCGCAAGTTGGTGAGCGCAGCTGCCTTGAGTTCTTTGTTATACTGGAGGTGACGGCGACTCCCAGCGTGTTGAGTCGTTCTGGGCTTCTTCATCGGGCCCAAACACTCGTAAACTGGAGCCTTGCCTCTCTCGTCGGGAATTGGACCGAGGCGCTCCAAGACTGGCTTTCTCCTTCGGGA
>NC_033795.1:72658085-72674878 GCF_001876935.1 Asparagus officinalis | reverse complement strand
TGCAGAAGGTGCACATGGCACATGTAATTATCATTCACCTTCATCCCTTAAAATAAACATATCCAACAAAAATCAAATCCATATGAATCTCATCAAACATGAGATAACTGAATGTTATGTCAGTGAAGTTTCTCATGAACTAATTATAGAGTAATACATCATATCATTGGATACCAATCAAATTTCCTCGTGGAGACATTTGTTCTGCATAATCCTACAAGTCAGAGGGCTAAAGATTTGTTAAATGTAGACTTGCTTATCGGGAGTGTTGACTTAATCTTGTTTAACAAAACAACCATAGAAGGGTCTACATTTAGAATCCTATACAAGGCTATAAAGATGACGCAGAGAAATTAACTTTTCTCCAGCACAATACTGATACAAAAAACCATAATAATACTTTGAGTATATAGTTAAAAAAAATCAGAATTATGGTGTAACTAGTGCATGACTATACTTATTGCATTGGTGTCCTGATGGTTAATATTAACATACTGAACAACGATAAAGATATATTCAATGTCCAGAGTTCATACTCTTACAAAAGAAGACCTCTGGTTAATTGTAATTAAAATTAATTAGCAGAAATATTTTTAATGAACAGTAACGAAATAGTTTTCTCAGTGAACAGTAAACAGATTTTTAATGAACAAGGAAAATGATTCTCTATGTAAACAGAAAGAAGTATATATTTTTCGGATTTAAATCAAAAGCTATAAACTTCTCAATCTTCTAGATTGTTGGGAATTTATCAAATAAATAAAGATTATAGCATGAATTTAAACCCGGAAATTAAATAAATAATACATCAAAGATAGATAATATAAATTAGAGAAACAGGCCTGACGGGAGCAGTCGTGTAAACACTGCCCTAGAAGATTGAGAACCCGCCTATCGCCCTGGCGCAGATGGTTCCCTCCCCCTAGCGGT
This sequence comes from Asparagus officinalis, assembly GCF_001876935.1. Lineage (NCBI taxonomy): Eukaryota > Viridiplantae > Streptophyta > Magnoliopsida > Asparagales > Asparagaceae > Asparagus > Asparagus officinalis. Next base: position 72,673,948 of record NC_033795.1, on the reverse strand, counting down.
AAAAACCCCCGGAAACGGCCGGCCTCTACACTCGGGCGAGAGTGCAGAGCTTCAGCTCAGATGAATGAAGTTGCCCATAAAAAACTAAAATGTAGATGAAAATAATATGTAGGGGAGAGAAGAAAAACAAGAGAAACTTGTTGTATATTTTTCTTCTTATCATTTTGAGCTCAACATACGGATATATATATAGGGTTGGAAAAGACGTTACAAAACCCGTAATTAATTCTGTAACGTTCGTCATAAATTTTGTAACGTTCCCCATAATTATATATCCATTACACATATTTTAATTGCATGTTTTAATTACAAATTTATTATAATTCATGAAGGCAAAATTGCCTTTTGTTAACAAAATATCTAACAGTCCCCCCCAAAAGGCAATATTGACTGAAGACTCAGAAATCAATAAATAAATCAAGAAATCATAAAACAAATATAGGTTGGGCAACCTTTCGTATCGTGAATTCGGGAGAGGTAGCTTTCGGCTTTGAACCTTTCCTTAGTGAGTTAAAATATCTAACAGACGTCTCAAGACCATCAACCAAAGAATAATCGTATGTTTAGACCATCTCCAACGCAGCGGCATTTTGAGGCGAAAAGGGAAAATGCCGCTGCGTGGGAGCTCCAATCGAGCGGCATTTGTTGCCGCATTTTGACGGGGATGAACAGCGCGACTCTATATTTGGCGTCGCACTCGCCACCTGAGGGACATAATGGACTAGGCCTTGAATTAGGCCCCTTTAATCAGGTATTGATGAAAACACACACAATACGCTTCATCTATTGAGCAAAGCGGGTTGAGCGTTAAAGGTCATGCTCACAATAAACTGACTCATGAGAGTTTCTAGGGGTTAGCCCAGCCCCCCCTAACCGCGGCCATCACGGTTCCTCTCACGTAGGTAAGTCCTCAAAGGGTACTACAGCTGTTTATTTAATACCCCCCACAATACACGCATTGGACTTATTAAGAGTAAAACTCAGCCTAGCCAGCTGTATCATAAGAGCATCGTCATCATAGAGAAGGGGTAGTAGCAAATGCTACATAATGATATATAAATATATCTAGGTCGATGCTCCACACGAGAGTCACTTGTCCAGCTTGTTTCTACCACATTGAACCGACATTGGGACTACGTCTCCAAATAAGGGTTGGGTTGCCGCTGTCAGTGACCTCATCTATGGGCTTAACCCCATCTCCCTCGATGAATCCAGAACCACACTCCTGGATAATCCCTTAGTCAAAGGGTCATCAAGATTCTTTTCACAGACTTTACAAAGTCTAGAATCATAACTTTGCCTAGCAGGCGTTGTATTTATTTATCAAGTTCTTATTTTGTAATTAGTCCATCATATTGTTTGAAATTGACATTAGGTCATGATCTATGATCATAAAAGATCATAGTCTATGTCTGAAGAGATTGACCTTAATATCTGAACATTTCAAACTAATGTGGAACTAAAAATTCTGCAGTTATGCATATGCACATACATGAATGAAATTAATAATAGATACATGCAGAGCATAATAGGATTTCGTATCTTAAAATATATTTTCGTATCTTAAAATATATTTCATACTTCATAATTCAAATGCATAAAATTTTTAAAATTCTTCTATTATAAGAGGTTACAAATTGGTTGCCTACAAAGGAGACCGTCCAAATTTAAATCGGTTGCCTACAAATGAGACCTTCCAAATTTAAATTGGTTGTCTACAAAGGAGACCTTCCAAATTTATGTTGCCATTTTCTAGTACCACCTCTTATACAAATAATAATAATAATAATATTTGTACATACGTGCTTTAAATTTTACAAGTGCATTCTTGCATAAAACCTTGTAATTAATCATGTAAAAAATGCAAGTTATCTAAAAAGATATATGAGCATTTATTGCAATATTCATCAAAATGCAATAAAAATGATGAACTTTACATTTGAATAATATAATTCACCATATAAAATAGAATTTTAAAAGATGCACCTCTTTGATTTGGTTCGCTCATATATTGATCATTTATCATTAGGCAATATATGATGCAAGAAGCGTAATTAAATAAATGCATATGAATTATTCTCATAATTCCGGTCCTCTTATTCCAAACCAAAAACTCCTAAAGTGAAAAGATTAAAGTTTTACCCGGGTAGTTAGCCAGGTAAGGATAGTAATAGAGGTTGATCAAAGATCAATTAAGTACCTCGTTCCTTGCAGAGCGCGTTACGCAACCCTTAAACCTTGCCTTAGACACCAACTAATCCAAGAAAACTTGAATCGGTTCACTCAATGAGTTTTTGTTCCTTAACAGTATATAGAAACTTTAAATTATTTCCTGCAAGCATTTAATTTGCCTAGCAAGTAACGTTCCCCATAATTATATAGCCGTTACACATATAAATAATTGCTAATTAAGACATGGTTTAATTATAAAAATTTTATTACTATTCATGAAGGCAAAATTGTCTTTTCTTAACAAAATATCTAACAGTCCCCCCCAAAAGGCAATATTGACTGAAGACTCAGAAATCAATAAATAAATCAAGAAATCATAAATCAAATATAGGTTGGGCAACCTTTCGTATCGTGAATTCGGGAGAGGTAGCTTTCGGCTTTGAACCTTTCCTTAGTGAGTTCATCGCCACCTGAGGGACATAATGGACTAGGCCTTGAATTAGGCCCCTTTAATCAGGTATTGATGAAAACACACACAATACGCTTCATCTATTGAGCAAAGCGGGTTGAGCGTTAAAGGCCATGCTCACAATAAACCGACTCATGAGAGTTTCTAGGGGTTAGCCCAGCCCCCCCTAACCGCGGCCATCACGGTTCCTCTCACGTAGGTAAGTCCTCAAAGGGTACTACAGCTGTTTATTTAATACCCCCCACAATACACGCGTTGGACTTATTAAGAGTAAAACTCAGCCTAGCCAGCTGTATCATAAGAGCATCGTCATCATAGAGAAGGGGTAGTAGCAAATGCTACATAATGATATATAAATATATCTAGGTCGATGCTCCACACGAGTGTCACTAGTCCAGCTTGTTTCTACCACATTGAACCGACATTGGGACTACGTCTCCAAATAAGGGTTGGGTTGCCGCTGTCAGTGACCTCATCTATGGGCTTAACCCCATCTCCCTCGATGAATCCAAGACCACACTCCTGGTCATGCAGTGATCAACCGCGATCGAGAAAATGCGCATCAGAATTTGGTCATAGATTACTTTGCCGATAATCCACGTTTTGGAGAAGATATGTTTCGTCGTCGATATCGGATGTCAAGAAGTTTGTTCCTTCGTATTGTTGATGCAGTGAAAGATCATGACTATTACTTCCAACAACGAAGTGATGGACTTGGTAGAATGGGATTATCACCGTTACAGAAAGTAACAGCTGTTTTTCGCATGTTGGCATACGGTCTACCAGCTGATGCTACGGACGAATACGTTAAAATAGGTGAGTCAACAGCAATTGAAAGTATGACAAAATTTTGTCGTGCTATGGTGGAAATATTCGCAGAGCGGTATCTACGAACACCTAACGCTAACGATATTGCTAGGCTACTCTATATTGGAAAAAAACGTGGTTTTCCAGGAATGTTAGGAAGTCTTGATTGTATGCATTGGAAATGGAAAAATTGTCCAACAGCATGGTCTGGGCAATACACAGGACGTAGTGGGTCACCAACTATTATCCTCGAAGCTGTGGCAGATTATGATCTTTGGATATGGCACGCATATTTTGGTATGCCAGGCACCAATAATGATATCAATGTGCTGGAGTCATCTAATCTTTTCTCTAACCTAGCTCAAGGTATTGCTCCTCCCGCTCACTATGTTATTCAAGGAAAAGAGTATAATATGGGTTATTATTTAGCTGATGGTATATATCCGAAATGGGCTACTATTGTACAAACAATCCAACAGCCACAAGGTAGGAAGAAAAAATATTTTGCCATGAAACAGGAAGCATGTAGAAAAGATGTAGAACGTGCGTTCGGAGTTCTCCAATCACGATTTGCAATCGTGGCAGGATCAGCACGTTTTTGGAAAAAACATGTATTACATGACATAATGACTGCATGCATTATTATGCACAATATGATAATCGAGGATGAACGTGATCTTTATGCACCAATTCAAGAAGTGAGGGAAGCACCAACACCAGAAGTTGATATGGTAGCAGATGAAACTACAAGATTTACTCAATTTATTGCACGTTACGGAAAAATCAAGGATAAAGATGCCCATATTGCGCTTCGTAATGCATTGATAGATCATTTATGGGAGGAATACACTATTTCAGATAGTTAAGTGCATACTAAATTTGTAATTTTTACATTGTTGTTAATGTTTAATTATTTCCTTGTATTTTATTTCCTGTTGTGTTCTTGAATGTAATATTTTGGTAATATCAATAATAAAAATATAATATTTTAGCAATCAAGTTATTTTAATTAATAAAATAATATTTTATTATTTTATTAGTTTAATTTTTAAATAATAAATCATTTTGTTTGGAAAATATGTGAAAAAATAAAATTTGATATGTGGGGTTAATTGTTGAAATAGTTAAAAATATAGGGAATAAAAAATAATCATATAAAAGTAGATAAAAAGAAAGATACTGAGAATATTCCTTTTTGGTGCAAAAAATGGTGCAATGGGTTGGAGATGAATTACTGTTAGATGTGACTTTTGCACCATTTTGGTGCAAAATTTGCACCATTTTGAGGCAAAGGGTTGGAGATGCCCTTAGGGACAGAAATATTACGCCGATCAACAGGGTGAGTAGCTTGTGGTAAATCAAAATAAGCTCTAGAAATAGTAAATTTATCATATATTCACGACCCAGCTCTGTTGAATTTGCTTAAACAAGCATCAGTCGAGCCCCATAATGTTAAGCAAATTACAAGAGTACTTTCCACATCCAAGAGTCATTGATTTTTTGCTTGCACCTCCCAGACATTAAGCCTTTTTAAGTACGCACCATGAATCCACTTGATCCATAGGCGGTGATTTAGTTCACGATGGGACTGGGACTGGGACTAGGACTTAGGCTAGGATTGGGATTAGATGAGACTAGGATTAGAAGTCCAAGTCCCATGTTTTTACAAGAAAAATTAAATCTCAATAAAAATATAACAAAAATTACATTTAGCCACTTACATATTCTTTTTCTCAAACATGTAAATTACTTCCAAGACAAAATTTCATGTCTTCGCGCTTATAGTTTTGAAAATTGTTGGGATTCTACGACATACAAAACATAGACTTTGCCTAGTTTTTTCTTTGTTTTTGTTTATGAGATAAATTAACTACACCTTTTAGAAGTAGCTAGTTTCAGACGTCTAATGCCTATTATATATATGTAACAACAAACTGAAGTTTCTGATATAACTTGGGTTTAGGATGAAAGTAAGTCTACCTATAACGACAACGATACGGAAGGGAGACAAGTTTAACTATGATGGACCCATGTACATGAATGAGAATGTCAAAGTTCATAAATATTGAACTCATGATAAATTAACTACCAGTTGGAAATAAGCATGTTAAGATCACATTGGATGACATTTCCATGCTACACATCCACATTATGATCCATGTCATCCGGTTGTATTGACATACGTGACCATTGATGGGTCTAGTTACGATAGATGTAGCGAAGACCGCTTTGATCCTATGTTGGTATGATTGATGGATGAGATTGGATAAAGATACATTTTAGTAATAACAATAAAGTTGAGCTCGTATGGTTATTTGGTGCAATGCATAACTATGAGGTTGCACATATAGCCAAAGTGGAGATTGTTGGATCCTTAATCCAACATTGGGCTAATATGTGAAATTATTATCCATTATAAACTGTTAAATAAAGATAAACTCAATTTAAAATGATCTAGATATGAGTTTTAAAATGTATCAGATAAGGATGTGAGCCTTTAATGTGTAGTTGTCGGGGTAATTTCTATTTTAATGATGGGTTAAAATAGAAAATATCAATTGGATAATTGTTTTGAGTTATCTCTATAAATAGTGGTTATGGTCCCCAGGTCACACGTTCAATTCATCCCTATCTTTTGATATCCCATCCTCAAAGAGAGAATAGAGAGAGATACAGAAACTGAAGGGAACTCTCTTGAAGAAACGTGCAGATCATGGAACGTTATACCGCACAAATCAAGAAATTAATCATGGTTTTGGATTCAGGTACGCTTCAGTGTAATTCAGTATTTCGATTCTCTTTAATTAGACATGTATATTGTATTATATGTGATAGTTTTTGTTAGACCCTAGAGGGGGATGATTAGGGTCTTATGCTAATCTAATCCGATTTTATGCTAATTAAAAATAATTAACAAGTTATCCTAGCAAGTATGAAATACAACAAGATATATGAGCTAGGATAAGCAATGTAAACAATGAGATATATCCTATATGATGAAATATATATGCAAGAATATATAAACTAATACAAGAGTAAACAAAATGAACTAGATAGTGGATGATATAAATAATGAGCTATGGACAATGGCGACAAGAAATATAAACATAAGATTAAGTGCGCCAAAGCAAACTCAAACACACGATATGATCACGGAGTTCGGACCTTCCGTCCTACGTCTTCGCTCCCCACTCCCGGGGAGAAATCCACTATCACAACCGGGTTTTCTACGCTCACCCGAATAACGTTTACACCTCACAGTGTCGGTTTTTAACGCTCACCGAACAACGTTCACTCCTCACACTCGGTTTTCTAGTTCACCGAAAACTTCACAACACACTCGGTTTTCTAGCTCACCGAAAACCTTACAATCTCACAATGTAACAATAAATGATTTGTTCTCTCATACAAGGGGATAACTCAATTAAGCATAACTCAAAGTTACAATCTCTCACAACCCTAATATACTATGTATGCAAATACAATAAGCTCAAGTGGGTGTGTTTAACAATGAGATAAAATCAATTCTAAACTCAATATAAAACTAGCTTTAATAGAAATGATAATCAACAAATAATTATAAATAAAAGCTAGAGTTGAGTTTAGAAAAACTTCTCTAGATGACAAGAGAGAGAGATGGATTGAATGCCCAAAATACAATTGATAATCTCCTCAAGCTTGTAAAACTTTCTTCATAAACCAAACCCTTAAACAAGCTTAAAACAAGCTTAAACTCTTTTTAAAACTCTTTAAAACATTCTCTTTTATTTTTAGAGCTGAAGGTAAAAGGGGGTATTTATACAAACCCCAAAGCCAAGAGAAAGCCAAGAAAAAGACCAAAAAACCACACTGCAACGGCTCTGGAAACTAGTCGTTGGGACTGATCTGACAGAGCGGCGGTCGACCGCGGCGGTCGACCGCGAGCAATCAGAAACAGGAAAAAAGCTCTGGACAACGCGACGAGTCGAGTCGACGGTCCGCGGCAGGTCACGCAGCGCGAAACTCTCTGGACTTAGCACTCGATAAGACGCCGTAGAGCCAGCAAAAATAGCTTCTGAGTTCAGACTCTTGGGGCGGTCGACGCGGCGGTCGACCGTGACGGTCAACCGCGAACTGACACTAATAGAAAAAACAGGTTTGAAACAAAATTTTTTGGACTTTTGGAAATTGTTAAAAAAACAAATGAAGTCCAAAAATTATGAACAGCTTTGGGAATGTATATAAATATGTTAAATGAACATGTTAAAAGAATTTTCCAAATTGCATTTCCCGCATTTGTGAAGAAATCATCAATTTTGTAAAGAAGTAGTCCAAAACACGAAAATGTAGAACATGTGAAATTTTGACATTTAGGCTAACCATGTACTCTTAAAACTTTGCAGCAATCTAAATATAATTAGACTTAATAAAAAGTATATGAATTGTTAAGTCCAAAAACTAAGAATACAATGTTTTTATAAAAATACAATAGAAAAACTCAAAAAACACATGGTATGTATATATACTAACTATATATATATCATAGACCAAAACTGTGTATATATATATATATAATATTATATATATATATATATATCATATATATATATACTATTAAAAAATATATATATAACTATATATATTATAACAGAAAACAATAATGTGTGTGGTATATGATATGTTGAGCTTAGAGTATCTAACAGCACTAAATATATAAATCTAAACTGAGATTACGCCAAGCTAGATCTTGATCTTCAATAAGCCGACTTGGGTACTTGCGGATGAAGCTTGAACTTGATCTTTAACTTTGAATTACGTAGGCTTCACTCCACAATTCTGCCAAACCTCATTTGATATCGTCGTTGAAGCGCAAAGTTCCAATCCATCCTCCAACTCGTTGTTTGCCTAGAATAAATACGAAAATACAAATACTAGACAAACAACATTAGTGGTAAATTGTTTGTTAAACATCATCAAAACAAGAAGGCCAACAATCTCCCCTTTTTTGATGATGATAAATAATTTACAAAAAGGATATATGCATGAAAGGAAATGAATATACAAAGTATAATATATCATGCATATAAACAAGAAGGAATATACTCACAATATTTCTCCCCCTTTGACAACATCAAAAAGGGGACAAAAGAAAGAAGAGAGCGAAAGCTCCCCCTACAAATAAACATGGGTGAGTATAACACATAGAAAGGTATAGGGATTGCTTCCCCTATCAAAATACCTCATGAATGTATGAAATGAAGATCATGGCAAACATATGTGAGCAAGCATAGATGGAAAATATGCTAAACACAACTCACATAAATAAAGACAAATGAGAACATATATAAATATATCAAAGTAAAAAATAGTGTCTCATATCAAAGAATATAAAAACCATTTGTAGAGGTAGATTTATGAAATCAAAAGAAGAGAAACATGAGAATCATGCAAAAAGTTTTCAAATGAAAACAAATCACTCAAGTGAAATCATAAATCAAATGAGATCCATAAAAACAATGTTTGATCAAAAAAAAATTTCTTTGTATAACTTGATCAAACCACTCATAGAATACATTATAAGGCACGAATAGATGATCCATAAGCACAAACATATAAATATCATCATATAAGTGAAATATAATGAATTCAAAGCAACAAATCAAAAACAAAATCTTTAACAAAAGAATTTTAAGAGAGGCAACAATATATCAAGCTCTTAAGCTTGTTCCAACCCATATAATCATTCTAGCATCCGGTAAACATAATTTGGGAATAAACACCCAATAAACCCGGAGGGTATATAACTATAAACCTCTCATTTAAAATCAAAACCAATAATCATGAAAACAAAAGATTTAATAAAGGAAAATTGTTTTCATAACAAAAAGATTTTAAAACATAAATTTCAAAACCAAGAAAAGGAAAAAATAAGAACATTAAAATTCTTGGTTTAAAAAATCAAATTTGTTTTGGTACCTAAGAACTCTTGGTACCAAAAGATTTAGGGACATGACCCCTATCATTTAAGCTCAAAGCCCTAGGGTTATGAACCCTCTTGGACACATATGGTGCACTAACACGGTCAAAGCAATATTCATTCAAATGACCCTTCCGATTGCAATACGTGCAATGAAAGAGATCCATTTGTTTTTGTGGACCATTAGCTCGTGCACGAGAATCATTTGCAAATAAAGATTTTCTTTTAAAATTATTTTGCAAATGAGAAACATTCTTAAACAATGGTCTATTTGGAACATATTGCAACTTAGAAACTTTTTGTATATCAAAACAAAATTTAGCAAGATGTCCAAACCTACCACAAACATCACATTTAAAAGCATGTGATCTACTAGAAGCATTTGGCAAATGAGATTTCTTTTTCAAATCAAAACAATATTCGGCCAAATGACCAAAACGATCACAATGATCACATCTATACACATGAGCATACTTATGATGAATAATGGGTGCATGTGTGTGTACATGTGATGAAGAAGCTACATGAGATGCACAAGAAGCATTGATATTTTTATGTTTGTGTGCATCATAGCAAAATTTAGCTAAATGGCCTTTACGGTCGCAAATTAAACACTTATAAACTTTGCTATATATGTGTGCATGATGAGTAGATGATAACTTAGACTTGGCACACATATCCATAAGCCTCTTATGATTATCAAAGCATATTTTTAAAGTTGAGTCTAAAGATGAAATGTATTTTTTCATAAGAATCAAGTCTTCATTTTTAGGCACATATGCATTTTTAGAAGTAGAACATAAATAGTCATTTATAAAGGAAGCAGTATCATTTTGTATGTTCTCTACTTCTAACATGGTATTATTTTTGTCATGAGTCAAGTTAGCAATATCCAATTTCAAATTTTTATTTTCCAAATTTAACATATCATTGTTTTCTTGAAGAGCAATACTTTCTTGAGAAATGATATCAAATTTGGAAGCTAACTTCTCATGATCGGATTTTAAATCTTCATGCTTGCTTTTTAAATTAATAAAATTATTTTACAATTTGTTAAAGGCATGCAATAAATTTTCACTAGCACAAGCAAGTTCATCACTAGATAAATCATTAGTGGTTTCGAACTCGCAAACCTCACTAGGGCTATCGCCTAGTGGACATGTGCATGATGCTCCATATGAACTTGAAGCCGGATCCTCCAAAACTTGTCGGATCGCCTCCAAGTCCCCTTGATGTGCTTCAAGAAATTTCCATAAGGTGTAAGCACTATCAAAATGAACAAACTTGTTAGACATAGATGAATCAAGAGCATTTAGCAAATATTCTAACAAAATATTGTTCATTGTAAACATGCGATGATCATTTTTATTCCACTTGGATTTCTCCGTAGTGGGCACAATATAAGCATCATCTTTAATTTTCTATAAATCAAAGTGTTTAGATTGAACAAAAAGTTTAAATCTAACACACCATTGGGCATAAGGAAAATTATCTAATCTGGGAGCAATATTGATGGCATAACCTAAACAAGATGCATTGTTCAAATCCATAATGTATATATGCAAGCAAGATACAAAAATCAAAAATTGGATTAGTACAAAAAGATAACTTGGTGTAGGGTGAATATTTGATTTCCCGGAAGAGGGAGTTTCGTTTGTATTTATAAGAAGGCTTATTACAAACTAATGATCAAATAGTTACAACAGAAGCAGAGGGAAGGCCCTCTTTGTTTTGTGTGGGGACTTTTAGGTGGCTACAGGATGCTTCGCTCGATGCTCGTGTCGAGTCTGCTTCCCTTGGACCGTTCGAATGAGGTTGCTGGAGAGCTTCAGTTCGCAGTAGAAGCTCAACTTGAGAGAGTTCGGGTCTGTTTAGTTCGCCGGCGATCGGAGCTCGGAACTAAGCAGTAGTGCTGCAATGCAAAGAAAGTTGTGCAGAGAGCTTGGTCTCAACTCTTTTTCCTAAGTTTTGCGGCCTCCTCTCCAGTGTGCCGGAAGAGGCTTTTAAACGGGAGAAGGACAACTTGACTCCTCCTTGAATTGTGGGATGTGACCACATCTTCTTCAGAGACGTCTAGCTGTTCCTCGAAACCATGATCGGTCATTCCAGGGATTGTGCTTTATGTCCTGTCACCTACGATGGGAAGGCCCATTCTTGTATGTGAGGCAACAAACGACTACTATCCGAGTGGATTTGACCGGCATTAATGAACCGCATTTATGAGTCCGCAGATCGATGAGGCGTCTGTCCGATCACCAGTACTGTGCGTGACCGCCCGGCGTGCTTTGAGCACGACGCTTTCTCCTTTCCGGTCAGGAGAGGCGGTGAAGTAGGTGTACAGTACTCGAGTGAGTCTAGCCAGCTTGCCGAGTGCCGGCGGACCCAGCTCCAGACTCAGACAGCCGAGGTGAGTCGCATTTATGAATGCTCAGGTTGACTCGACACCTGTCCAGCTCCTTCGCGCTGTGCGCACTGTGGGCGGCCGTTTTGACGGCCCTGGGGTACTGTGCTCTCTCTCCCTTTGGGTCGAGAGAGGTGGGAAGGCCCACCTCAGCACGTGGGGTAGTGGATACCCAGCTGTACTGACGGTTTTGGGGCTTGCTGGCGGATTCGACTCCGAACTCGGGCAGGCGAGTTGAGCGAAGAGCGAATTTCCGCCATCCTGATCGACCCTAACTCGTGCTGGCGAGTCGACCGTTAGGCGAACCTGGACTTGAGTACAGTCGACGTCTACGCGGTTTAGATCCGTGCCAGAGAACTGGGCGTGCGAGCTCTTCTCGTAGGCAAATTTCCTGTAGACCCATAGAGGTATTTTTTACCGTCTACAAGACCCCCTTCAAAGTTTTCGGACCTAAACTGGCTTGCGTGTGGTCTGGAACACTTTGAATGAAGAAACTGTTGGCGAAGCAAGTGCCTGCGATTTCTCTTAGGATTTTTAGCAAACCCTCAGCTATCAACGGGTTTGATGTGCCTTTACCGATTACCGTTTGAATCGGGCTAGCCATACTATTCTCCTCAGTATGATGAGTTGTCGAACAGTTTCTCTTAGGCTTAATGCTAAGATTTCTGCTCTAACCCTTAGCCATCTGGGGCGTGGGTTTCAACCGTTTAAGCAAGGTCATTCTTTTGGCTTTGTTCGTAATTTTACCTTTGAGGGCGAATGCATCGTCAAGGCGAAATTAATTTTTGAGAGCCAATTCTCGCGCGACTCGTGGGGTTATGCCCAGTATTTGCAGGCGAAACCCTTCCTTTTGTAGGCGGAACCGGATCTGACGAGAGATGAGCCACGCGTCTGCTGACAGAGCCTCGTGCTTCCCAGCTAAGACATTGGATCGTGGCGATCGTGACTTGACAGCACGATCCTCGTGCGTTTCGCCCTGCGACGTATCGTGGCCGTGGTTCTCGGACTCAACCGTCGGATTCAACCGCTAATCTCGGTCCCTTCGATGCACTGAGGGTGATCTGGGCCGTCGAATTTGATCGTGGCCCCGTTTCCTGTCCGTTAGGGTTTTCGCCTTTCGAGGGCAGTCGTGGCCACGTGGGCAACTCCGCCCTTCTAAATCAGCCGTTTTCCTCCATTGGGATTTACCGTGCTTTCAAATCTCGAAAGGGAACATCCAAGGAAAGAATTCCCGCTTCCTCTTACAATGGCTCCGAAACCTAAGAGGTGCAAAGTGAGGGGTGCAGGTCCCGGACGTTACTCCGACCGTCTCTCTGCCGGCATGCCTGCTGGTGCTCTGGAGTCGTGCCCAGGTACGTTGATGGATTCGTTGGGCGATCCCTTGCAGGCCTTAGGCGTCGGATTTAGGGAGATGAGTGTTGCTTATTTCCCCGATTTGGGGCAAAGTTTGCCCTATTTTGCCTTTAGAGGATGAGTACTGTCCCCGCGGGCGAATTCTCCAGTGGGGAGGAGACGAACCCCTTTTTCGTAAGGCGAGTTCGGCCCTTCCCATTAGAGGGGAGTGTAGTCCGTAGGGACAGACCTCGTTCGAAGTGGGTTCCCCCTTTCGATAGGCGATTTCGCCTTCCTATGTTCGATGGGCGATTTCACCTCTACAGCGGATTTTGTCTCAATTGACTTTCTATTTCTTGTTGCAGCGACCTTCCCTGATGAGGCTTTCCCGGAGGGTGTGGCCGTTGGCCACGTCGGGGCTAAGAGCTACACGGCCCCTTCTCGTTTTCCCTCGTTGGCTCCAGTACCCTTGTTCACTGCTGATAAGCTGCATGGTCTGGTACAGAGGGTCACGGATGGTCATCACTTGACCCTGCGCGAGCTGACGACCAATGCGGCGCTGACAGATGAGGCCAGGGCAGAGCTGCCGAAACCTCAATTTCTGTTCGGCGACTCCATGACCGACCCTTCTGCCCTGTTGCTCAAAGAGAGCCGGTGGTTCCGCACGGTAGAGGGGACCCATTATTACCTCCCCAGCATGCCGAGAGGGTTTTCGATTGTTGAGCTGCGGTCCCTCGCGATTCCTCGGACGATGAACTGGGATTTGACCCCCACTCAGGACGGGGTCACTTGTGGCGTCTTTACGGGTTCTACGGCTGGGTATGGAGTGGAGAGCTCATGTAAGCGCGTGACGGGTCTGCGCCCTGGCTTAGTGTCTGCTGAACCGCCCGTGGGGGAATCGACAGCGGTGGCGGAGACTTTCCGTCACCGCTTCTTCCGAGTCGGTGGAAGCTTTCCCCCGAAGGACTTTAGAGCCCCGGGGTGGGTTTACTCTGCACCTGGCAGTGACACGTGGTGGTCCAAGATCACCGACTATGTTTTGGCCGAGAATGCTGACCTCAAGGGCACAGAGCTGTATGTGGCCATCGAAGCCACTCGACATGGCCTGCGGATCAACGCTTCTCAATTCCATAGCATTCTGGAATTGTATTGTGCGGAAAGCGGCACGTTTTTCACTCCCAATGGTGAGCTTGGTATCACCCCCTTCGAGATGCACGACGTGTCAGGGCTACCTCTGGGAGACTTCCCTTATGAGGAATACGTCCCTGATCAAGATGAGATCGATCAGCTGTCGGACAATTCCCGAAGTGGAGGCGAGGATAGCTAAAGAAGGAAGCACCGTGATTCTCGACCGCGACGAAGGCGGATTTAAGTCTGGTACGGTTCTTCACTCATTCCATCATCAGGCGAAGTTTCTCATTTCGGGGAAGGCGCTGCTCGCGGGGTACCTCATGTTATGGCTGAAGAGGTGCGTAATCCCCACTCACTCCTTCGAGGCTCTTCCTATAGAGGTCGTGTATCCGGCGGTTTGCCTGGCTCACGGGAAGTCTTATTCCCTGGTATCGGCGACGATAGCGTGCATCCATCGGGGGCTCCGTACTCTGACGAGCCAATTCTGCCGTGTGTCGGTCCTCGACGAGGGGGAAGGAGAAGTTATCAGAACCCCCAATCCTAGGGTGGGGCTACCGTATACCTACTTGGTGGCATGGTTCGTCTATCACTGCGAATGCTTGATGAGTGCCCCGGCAGCGCTTCAGGGAGACAGGTTTGTCCCCTTCGTCCAGCGTTTGGAGAGGTGCTCCTGGAAGTGCAAGGACATCCCCGATACGAGGAAGACGCTCTCCCACTTCGGGCACTATAATTTTCGTCGATCTTTTCCTTACTTCAGCGGGGGTGGATATGGAGAATCTCTCAGGGATGCGCCGACGGCGGATCACCACACAGTCCTTACCCGTGGTGCCTTTCGCTGGTTGGTGGACATTCGACCGGGGTATCACGTTCTGAGAACAGGCTCCACATGCTATCTCGAGCCATACATCCCTTGCAGGTTTGCCCGCCAGTTTGGGTATGATCAATTGTATGTGGGCAACGTCAACCCTCGCCTACACTTTGAAGGAGGACTGGTTGACGGCGCTCGGGGGTGGTTCTGGACCCATGCTGGAGGTACTCAAGCTCGTTTTGAGTTGCCTGCGAAGGACCGCGATTTACACCACACGCTCTTGTACTGTCGGTGGTATCGGGGTGCTAGTGCTGACCCTGCCAACTTCTGGTTCCAAAGCTCATGTCTGGCGGAACGCGATCGTCCCATCAGGGGCTCTCTCCGTTCTTCAAAGAGAAGGGGCCACCAAACCGCTAGGGAGTTGTTCTCGGAGGATCCAGTGGAGGACTGTGAGAGCTTCGATGCTGGTGGCGAATCTGAGGTTCCCGATGTTCGAGCTCCGGTTCAGAGTCCGACAATCGGACAAATGGGGGCGCCTCTGCTATCCCCGAGTAGCTCGCTCCTCTCGAAGCGTCAGCGGGAGGCGGGGGCCGAGAGTTCCAGAGCGGAGGCGGCCAAGAAGGCTCGCTGTGATGAGACAGTCGGGACCATCCAAGCGGCAGGGGGTCGGGATGACGTTTCTCCGATAAGGATTCCTGGAGTGGCTCCGTCTGGGTCTAGAGTCGTGTCGCCTGCCTCACCTGCCGCATCAGGGGCAGTTCAGGAGACTCCGAAGGACGTTCCTCTG
>NC_033795.1:72639030-72657085 GCF_001876935.1 Asparagus officinalis | reverse complement strand
AAGTGAGGATGACTTAGCAGCAAGGTTAGCCTCAACTCGATCTATTCGGCCCCGCTGCACCTGAATCTCAAACTCAGCAACCATCCGAGTACTACGCCATGACTGTAAGCGAGTATCCAACTCAGCAGTAATGAATGAAGAGGCACCTGCATCCCGAAACTCGTGAAACATCTGAAGCTCACGCTCTAAGCAGTCAAGGTCATCGAATATAACTCTCGGCAGATCCGGGTATCCCGCATCCCTCATTAAATTTATTTTAGAATCAAGGAATGGTTTAAACTGGTGAAGGGAAAGTCCGTCGTGGAGGAGTTTGCCAAGCATAACATTCATAAAGGAGAAGAAAGAGCGGACTTCTACACAAATGACGATCTTCTCAGGGTCATTGTCCGATAACAACTCCTTCACGAGGACATGAAGCCGAGAGGAAAGCCCTACACAAAAAGGAGAAATCCATCAAAAAGCCTTAATAAGGAAATAAATGACATTTTCAGCGGCTTAATTTATATCTCCTTCCCCTTGAGTCGCTGGGGGTAGCGGAGACGTAACGGCTGTGGGTGTGTCAACTGGTGGAGTTGGTCTCACAGCCGGCTCAGCAGGATCAGCCTCGGCAAAAGCTCCTGTTAAACACAGAACAGAATGTTCAGATGCATTACATTATAGCTACATTTAGTCAAAAAATTGGCTAGTCCTATAATTAACTCGAGAAGAAGCACGTACTTTCAAAAGAACCATTCTCGGGATCCTGAGGGAGTACGGGCTCAGGAAACATATCCTCGGGCAGCGGGCCATCGATCTGAGGAGAGTCATACAGAAGTGGAACATAGAAGTGTCTGCAGGCAAACCTGCCTCGTCGAAATCGTCAATCGAAAAATCTTACACAAGGAAATGTAAGTACGAAAGAAGAATGAAGAGAATATGACCAATGGAAATAAGTTACCTCTCGTAGATGTATCTGGATTCACTGAATCAGGTCCTACATTGGTAGCCTCCCTAAAGTCAGCGGCTTCTGTAGGTTCTTCTACCTGGTAAGGTGAGTCAGGCTCACCAGAAGATACAAACTCATGAGGAGCAGGATCGAAACTCATCTCCCCTTCCTCGCGCTCTCCTGCATAGAATGGGAAAGCATGAGCCTAAAAATCTAAACGATCAAGAGAATGATCTATAGAGTAGATGTTACCTCTGTCGCTAGCAGGATCATCACCAGCCAAGTCCATCTCAGATGCCCGCGAATCTGCAGGCGGCTTATGGGCTAGTCTCTTCCGCCTATCAGCACGGACAGTAGTCGAAGGTCTTACCCGGGCAAAAGGACGGAATTCCTCTCACTGTTTGTCGCTGTACCTGAAATATCAGATAGTGGTCAGGAATAGCAATTCGGAAATGCAGAAAGAAAAGATGGGTGACTAACCTCGCTCGAAATCTGCCTCGTAGTCTTCAGGATCTCCGCCTGAAGCCTCTCCAGCAGAACTAAAGGCCCTATGACCTTCTGCATCAAGTCGGCGGGTCTTGCCCCGCGCCCTCTGTGACCGAGCACCATCCCGAATCACATGAGAATCAATCTGAGAGGCTTCTTCGGCCACCAACTCTTCAATAGGCTTCACAGGGACAGTCTTATTAGCTGCTAACAACCACCTGCAGCTCAAGAAAGTGAGGTTCAACTGTCGCTCAGCACCCGGGAGACTGAACCTAACACCAGTGCAGCCTGTCACGGTCCACAACCATGCACGAAGACCGTCCACCAAACCTCCATGAGCCCGAAGCTGCTGGCGTGGGTTCCCGACATAAAGCTGGTCATAACCAAACTGGCGAGCGAATCGGCAGGGTAAATACGGCTCTATAAAACAGTGATTCCCCACCCGGAAAGTTAAGTAGCCTGGCCTGATGTTCACTAGCCAATTAAAGCAGCCGATATCTAAATAAGTGCGATACTCCCTCGGCTTCTCCTCATCAATCAAACATTTGCCATACCGGCTGGAGAATTGCGGAAAACAAGTAGAGAATGCCCAGCACTTGTGGACCTATAGCTGCCTCCTGATATCAGAGAATCCTCGGCCTTCCCACTCGCCATTCTCAAGCAGCTGTAGTAAGGGAACAGAGTGGTCCATGGCATGCGGTATCGACATCATGTCAGAACGATGAAGGACGAACCAAGCCATCAAATAAACACACGGAAGCTCCACCTTAGTAGTAGGAATCTGAGTCGACGATTCATTCTCCTTCCGTGTAAAAGCACCGGAAATCTGTCGAAGCCCTCGATGAATGTTAGCCACCATCACCGGAAGAAGTGAAAGTTCCTTTCTGTAAGCAAGTTGAATCGCAGGGTAGAGCACTTTCAGTGGCAGAGCGTCACCGGACTCATACGGGACCACGCATTTCTTTAACCAGATAGCGAGGTAGCCGGCAAGAAGAGTCATCGGACGAATCGGTGCGGTCGCATGGCATAAGAATGATTTGAATTTAGTCCCTGCAGGAAAGCCACTCTCAGGACTGCTAATGGTATAAGAGTGGGCGTCAGTCTTCTTCAGCAGCTCATTAACCTCTGAAGGAGTTAGCGGTGCCAGTATTCCTGAACAAATATGATGCGAATTGCTTCAGGCTCACATTTGATTTGGTCCTCTTCGCTAGGGGCTTAGACTGCGCCAAAGCAATGTGATAGTGACAAGTGAGGTCCCATAAGGTCTCGTAGCAGTCGGGCATGCGATCCTTCAGCCGACTCAGTTCATGGTTGGAAGGAAAATACTCCTGGTATAACATCTGACCCATGGGCAAACCAGAAATCTTATGCATCTCATGAAGAGCCAAACCCAACTCTCCGTGCCTAGTCAGAAAGGTGTTCGAATCCGGATTATAAAGCTCGCATAGGGCAAAGAAATGCCTCGCACTAACAGGTAAACCATGCATGGTGGCACGAATGGCTGCATAAAGACCGCAAGGGTGCAACTCCTCGCTCCAACGGCTCAAGACGTACTTCGTCATACGAGCCCACCAAAACCTGTCCAAAGAATGGACCCAACCATAGAATCTATGGCGCGGTGCAGGCATCTCAATCTTCGGTAAATAGAAGAAGCCATTGCCAGTCTTATGAAGCCACTGCTCGGCGTCAATAAATGCTGCATCGGGATCTCTGACAGAATCGCCAAACAAGAAATCAGTCTTCCTGAGAGACTGAACGGAACTAGCATCCTTCACGAGGGGCGCATCTGTAATCAGCTGACGAAGGGCTTGATGTCCACCTTCCTTCACCACTTGGGCAACCTCTGTCGACGTGCCCGGAACAAACTGGGAAGTAGGTGGAATCGGCGAAAAATCATCAGATGTCGAATAATATTCGTCACGACGTCCATTCACCGCATGCGATGAAAAGGCTCCGGAAGGATACTCCACTGAAAACAAGCAATTAAGTGTTTGTTAATTTCAGGTATAAAAGGAAATTGAACTCATCTTACAAATCGGTAAGATAGAGTCATTACCTTATAAAGGGTGAGACGATTTGGCCACATTGTGCATTTATAAGATAGGGCATATCGACAATATATCCCTGCCTTATAAAACACAATGCAGCGTCAAAACGCCCCCTTTATTTTGAGATATGGTTTTGACCAAGCAAAACCTATCTTTAAAGCGTCGATCCTCACCAAGGAGAATCAAGGCTCTTCCCGATTGCCTCACCAAGGAGAACAACGTGGGGTTAAAAGGACCAATTTGCAAATTTTCAGAAAAAAAAGAGGGTTTGCAAATTTTCAGAAAAAAGAGGGTTAATTTGTAAAATTTCTATCTTTAAAGCGTCGATCCTCACCAAGGAGAATCAAGGCTCTTCCCGATTGCCTCTCCAAGGAGAACAACGTGGGGTTTAAAAGGACCAATTTGCAAATTTTCAGAAAAAAGAGGGCTAATTTGTAAAATTTCGAATATGCAAAAAATAGCTCACCAGCATATGAAGGAAGCACGCCGTCAGCCGATGCAGCAGGGGAACAACCTCTCGAGACTCGCGACATAATGACCTACAAAATAAATCAAGAGGTCAGATCTAGAAAAAATCCTCTTTTTATTACAATGCTACCCCCTGAAAGATAGGCTCGAGGCGCCAAATCATAATCCTAACCCTCGCATGCAATCCCACAAGTTCATAAATTAAATTAAGCATAAAAAATGCTAAAATTATGGAAAATATACCTGAGGGAAAGCTCGAAGATCCAATAAAAATTAGATCTTGAAAAGTGCTCGAACCACGCGCTCGAGGGGCCTGAGAGAAATTCTAAAAATGGAAGTTTCGAGGGACTTATCAGTCAAAGATCCAAAGGAATGCTAGATCTAAGACGGATATCAAGTTTTGAGGGAGAACGGATGCTCGAGGGAAGAGAAAATTCAAAAAAGAGGAGAGAGGGGTGGCCGGCCCTAGGTGAGGGAAAAGAAAAGAAAAAAGACCCCTTTTAAAGGGTGAACCGGCCTTGAACCAGACCGAACCGAACCGGACCAGACCGGTTTTGAACCGGAATCTAAATTGAAGCTGAACAGAGTGTCGAAACGACTTCAAATCGATCGACGGTTCAGTCCATCATTCATTCACTCCTCTCCCATACGTTCGGAAGAGTTGGAGGATTTTTTGAGCCTAATTACTGCCTTTTTTGGGTCATTGTCAGACCGGTTCAGTTCATTTGGGTACAGAAATTACTCCAATAAGGTATATGAGTATAAACTGTTCCCTAATTTTCGTTGAGAAGTTCCTGGAGAATGTTTTTATTCTTAAGGATAACTCAACAACACGACGCCGAACAACGCGTTGCAGATAAAGACTTGACGCCAATCGATGGTCAGCTAAAGATTAGCAAATCAGGAATCGACTTCAAATTTAAAATTCCGACAACGGTCAGACAATAAATGCAGCACCGGAACTCTTACGGAAATTCGACAAAGCACCGAATAGCCTGGAGAATTGAAGGAATCAAGAACAGAAGCCATTCCAAGGTCCCGTTACACCGACTGAAGGTTGGGACAATCATATCCAAAGTATTCCAGCCTCTTTTATAAAAGAACGAGACTGAAATACTTTGGAGGGGGTATCTGTAGGCATATAAAATTGCTTATAGGTCCCTTAGCACAGCTCGGCACAAACCGACAAACCAACGAGGCGACGAGATCGACGAATCGCACGCAAGCAACGGAATGCATCCATTTGCGTGAGGAATCAAGCTAACGGTTCGGGGAGTCAACGAGTCATCCAAACAAGAGCGGACTCGGATGAATCACGACCGAATCAAGATCGGTTTCGGACTCGAACTCAAAAGTGGGGTTACTGCCAAATCAGGAATCTGACTTACTGCCAAATCAGATCAACGAATCAGAATCTAAGTCAACCGAATCGCAGACAGAACCGAGAAACGGATACAGCACAAAACAATGGAAAAACGGCAAACCCAGAGGGGCTCGGCCAAAACCGAGCCGCCTCCGAGCCACCTATGGGTGGCTCGGCCCAGTGCCGGCCACCTATAGATGGCCGACACTATTCCGTGCGCGGGCACAGTAAAGAGAGCCTATAAATAGACCAAGGGTTGTTCATTTTCAGGGGTTGGACTTTTGAGAGCTGAAACTCTGCCGGATTGAAGATCGAGCTTAGAGTTTTTAATACTTGAAGACTTGGACATCCAGATCTGATCCTCGGCGAGCATCCACGTCACAAAAGGCAGGAGTTCGAGAGAGGGGAAGAACAGATCTGAGATCTACACGAGATCACACTCCGGATCTAAGCTTGGTCTTAGATCCCGAGATCCGAGCGATTATTTCCTTAGTAAACTAATCCCTCCCGGCTATTATTCCCTTCGTGGAATAATACCCGTCAAATCGTGTAGATTCGACCGGATCTAGATCGCGTGGTGGTCCACGGATTAACCCCGGCGTTGGCAAAGAACCCACAAAAGCGAGCGACCGCAAAACAGGAGCTCGCGATTTGTTCACAAGGAGAAAGTTGTAATTTTTCTTATTTTCTTTGATTTCGTTGTAACCGGATCTAAAAAAGACCGGATCTTTTGTAACCACAAAAAGTTGTTATTTTGGGATCACAATGACTTCAATGAAAGCTACAATTTTCACCGCGAACACGGTGGTCCACGGATTAACCCCGGCATCGGCAAAGAACCCACACAAGCGAGCAACCGCAAAACAGGAGCTCGCGATTTGTTCGAAAGGAAAGTTGTAATCTTTTTCATTTTTCTTTGATTTCGTTGTAACCGGATCTAAAAAAGACTAGATCTTTTGTAACCAAAAAGCAATTACTTGAGATAACAATGAATTCAACGAAGAAAACAATTTTCACCGCGAACACTTAACCCCAAGATTTATGGTTAAGATATGAAAATTTAGTTGTTATTTGTTTGCTAGGATCCTAAGTTCATCTACAAATAGTTCTTCAAAACTAAGATCAGATAAACATGTATCAAACACAGTTCCTTTATTCTAGATGAATGAAATCCCCAACCCTAATAAAAACATCCTCTATCTCACCCATGGGGACTTTGACAGATCTATCAACTAACTGTAATGTGCATTTGGTTGGTTTGAGTTTTCCCATACCTAGTTGCTGGTAGACCAAATATGAAAGTAAATTGACACTAGTCCCTAAGTCTAAAAGTGCACTATCAATAACGGTATTTCCAAAAACACATAAGATGATGGGACAACTTGGATCCTTATGTTGGGACAACTTGGATCCACATGTTTCAAAGGTATGGGCTTTGAGAGTATATCACTGATATTGACAGCAAGAAAGACTTTCTTTGGAACATTTATTATTCTCTTCTTAGTGCATAAATCTTTCAAAAATTTTGCATAAGAAGGGATTTGTTCAATTTCATCTAAGAGAGAAATATTAAACTTAACCTATTTTAAAGTTTCTAGGATCTTCTCCACCTGAGGGGAGTACTTCATAGGCTAGAGTCTATTTGGGAAAGGAGCAACTGGTTTAAACCTATCAAAATTAGGCTCAGGTTCGGGTTCAGGTTCTTGGTCATCAGAAAGGGGTGATTGCTGAATAGAGTCATCAGAAAGAGAAAGAAATTGTTCTGCTTCAAGAGTTTGAGTTGAAGGTATTCTAACTTGATTATCGACTTATTTTCCTGACTGTAGTGAATTGATTACATTCACTTGAGCTTCGTAGGTTGAACTTTATCCAATGTCTTTAGGGGGGTTGACCACAGGTTGACTTAGAAATTTTTCTTTCTCTCTCTCTCACTCATAGCACTAACTAGTTGACCAAGTTGGGTTTTTAACCTAGCTATGACTTAGGTGTTGGAGTTGAGTATTGTCCGGTTGATTGCATAAAGGAATTCAATGTGTTGGATGTTTGAGTTAACATATTTGTGGTTGTGTAGCGGCCTTAATTATGGTTTCCAAACCCTTTTTCAAAACATTGAGATATTTATCATGATCTAAATTTGTAGGGATATAATTTACAGATTGATAATGAGAAGACTGATTTGGATATAGCAGATTTGGTTGTTAAAAGTTGTTTAGAGAACTATAAGAAAATGTGTTTCCCCTAGAAAATTGTTGGGTTGAAGAGGGAGTGAAGTTTTAATTTTCATAATAGTTTCCTTGATTCCATGCAAAGTTCGGGTGATTTCTCAAACCTAGATTGTAAATTGGAGAAAATGGATCACTCACAGGATGCTGGAATATATGCAACATTTATTTGACCTAGTGGTTTATTGTTTCCTACGAGAGTACATTACTCTGAAACATGAGATGGAGAAAGATAGTTGTGACAACTTGAGGTAGAAACTTTATTGATTTGAGTTGGAGCTCGTTCTTTGATTTCTAAAGCTTCTAATCTAAGCATAATTATAGTCATCTTTGCTTCAGAGGCTATGTTTGTCTCTAGGAACAGACCATTGCATTTGGGGTTGGGGAACTGATGAAACTCTATTATCACAGTGTTCCTATTGTATGGTTTTCTCGGATAAACTCTCTAAAAATTTTCAAGCTTCATCGACATTTTCCTTCATAAAATTCACTTGACACATCGATTCTAAGAAAGTTTTTGAAGAATAATCTAATCCTTCATAGATAATTTGGCATAATCGCCATTTCTCAAGACCGTGGTGAGGATATTGGATTAGAAAATCCTTAAATTTATCAAAAGACTTCCAGAAATGGCTCTCCCTAGACTATCTTAAAGTTTTGAATGTTGTTTCTAAGTTTTATTATTTTATAGATAGGAAATTTTTTTTTTAGAAAAATGGTGACAAATTTCATCCCAAGTTGAGATAGAATTTGTAGGTAAGCTATACAATCATTTTTTAGCTTTGTCCTTAAGGACAAACGGAATAAATCTAAGCTTAATTGCATCTTTAATAGTTCCCTAATCTTAATCATAAGATAAACTTTCTCAAACTCAGAGATAAATATGTAAGCATTTTCGGCTTTATTTCCTAAAAATTTTGGAAGTATGTTTATATAATACGGTCTAAGCTCAAAATCAGTTCTATTTAACTTAGGTAGCTTAATGCAAGATGAGATTGTATTCCTAGTTGCTGTAACACATATCTTGAAGAACGGGTGGATTATATAAATTTCTTCTAAAATTGGTTCAAAACGGATTTAAAATATTGGTATTATCCCTAATCCAACCTTGTATACACCAAGGCAAATTCTTCTTTTTTGTTTTTTTAATCTAAAAAGAAATTCTAAGAAAAACAAAAGTTAGTTTTTTAAGGAAAACTAAAAAAATATAAAAGATAATAAGAAGGAGGAGAAAGATAAAAGAAAAACCTAACTAAAGCAAATCAAAAGCAATCACTTATGTCAATCACCCCAAATTCTAGGGTTAAGCCTAAACTCAGCTAGACCAATTCCTAACCAAAAACTCCCTTAGTGAAAAGATTGAAGTTTACTCAGTTAATTAGCCATGTAAGGATAGTACTAGAGGGAGATCAAAGATTAATTAAGCACCTCGTTCCTTGCGGAGCCCTTTACGCAACCCCTAAGTATTGTCTTAGACACCAACGGATTTAAGTAAACATAAACCGGTTCACTTAAGGATTTCTTGTTCCTTAATGAGCTCGAGTCCTTAGGGGCTAATGTCTAATGAGTTTTAAGAGGCTTGGGTTTCTGTTGTAAGGAATTAGTGATTTGTGGGCTAAGAAAATGGTGATGAAATCCCTAACCTTATCTTAATTAGGGGTTTTGCCTTTAAGAATATATTCAAGTGAGTGTCAAATCAAGATGCTCAAATGACTTGAGTGAATTCCTACTATTATATTCAATGTAACCTTAGGAACTAAAAGCAACAGCAAAAAGATGATCAAAATAAAAATTTTAAATTTTTTAATTAAGGTTAACAATTAAACAAAGGTGAGAAAGAGAGCTTTAGTTTGAATTTATTATCTTGTTAGTAAATATCTAAGTGGAGGGTGGATTTTATTATGATCAACAAAAGTAAAAATTTTCTTTCTTTCTTTTAGATCCTAATTGTCTCTACTTGTGAGAAACTAACTAAAAATGTGAAATTGAAAATACTAGAAAGAAGAGTTACCACAAGCAAATCTTCATTTTTCGATCTTCAATCCTTGATCTTCAATCTTCAAAGTTGTTCCTTCACAAGAAAGCACACAAATTAAAGAAAAAAAAATAAAAATCCTACTTATAAGCACCTTCTCCAGCAACAGCGCCAAAAACTTGATAGGTTAAAAATGATATCCAAAAGTTACAAGCGTACAACTATCAAGTTATAGTATAGAAAAATATTGAATCCCACGAGAAAGGTGTTATAGGAATTAATCAAAAGTGATTCTTAAGATATGTGTTTAACAATTAAGAGTGAAGCATATGATTTGAGGAGAGATAAAGAGAGTGGTTGTGATTATATACAAATGAAAACAAAACGAGATCAAGATGGGAGAACGAAAGATGAAGAAAAGAAAATAAAACCAAGAAGGAAATAAAGAAAAATAAAAAAGTAGGAAATTCAAGAAAGTAAAGATGGAGAATTCAATTAGAGATATGAGGAGTCTAGAATTGTATCCACTAGCCAATTTTACTTATAAATTCTTGAACTCTTCTCTTTTCATCACATTTCAAAGAGGAAATTGAAGAAAGTAAAGATGGAGGATTCAATTAGAAATATAAGGAATCTAGAATTGAATCCATTAGCCAATTTTATTTATAAATTCATAAATTATTCTCTTTTTATCATATTTTACTTTAGATTTATTAAGTATAGACTATCCTGCCACTTAAGGCTAGCATAACCTATCCTATTATCATCCAAGTAAAATTAATACTCATGAGAAGAACAACAACTAGATAATAATTCTAGAATTCATTAGCATAACATATCCCACTACTCAAGACAAATCTAGATTATCTAATTCTTCTTTTACCAATTAGTTCTCTAATTGAGTCCTAAACATGATCATTTCAAGCACAAGAGAATAATCCATAAATTATAAAAGAGATCAAGCTAGTTTCATATAATTCTAGAATTTTTACAAGGATTTAGTTCCACATCTTGAAAAATAAAAGCAAAACTATGCAAAAATCTAAATTATGAGCAAAAAGAAAAGAACAATAAAGAAAATCTAAACTATGCAAAAATATAAATCTATACTACAAAATAAATACAAGAAAATAAATTGAAAGTAAACCTACCCTACCATGCATCAAAATAAATCTAATTCAAGAGGGTTCTAGCCCCTTGAATATCTAAAGCAAGAAAAGAAAATATAATAAGAAAATAAAAAAAAAGATAAAAGAGAAAATTTGTTATCATCAAGCAACATTAAAATAAAACATATTATTAGTGGTATATTTATTGATAAAAATAGATAATGAAGGCATAAAAATGTTATTAAAATGTGGTTATCATCAAGCAACAAAGATAGAGACAAGACCATCCTCTGATGATGAGAATGAGATAGGACAATCCTTGCGATCGAAGTTCAACACTCTCTGAATCTCGTTGAGCGGAACCATCAACACATCCTCCTATGGCTATGGCCACGCTTCCTCAACAACGCTAATGCAACCTATCATGCCTATGGCAACGCTTCCTCACCCATGCCAACCCAACCTCCTACGACTATGGCAAACGTTTTTTAGCAATGCCAACACAACCTATCACGGCTATGGCAAAGATTCATCAGTAACGCCAACGCAGCCTCTTTTGACTATGGCAACATTTCCCCAGCAATGCCACCCTAGTTTGTCAGTTTCATCTTGTAGGGTATGACTCCTTATTGGTAACACTGTCTTTTTTTATATGTCCAATAGTACAACCTCTGTTGAAGTAAGTAGTCGTCAACTTCAACATTACAACTCTGATGACAACCTTTAAACACTACATGACATCAGAAGTTAGCTCTCTGTGGGTGCTCATGACGAAGTCGGGATCTCTGAGTTCTAGGCTTGTGAAATCATTCTGTCCCTGAGTGGGAACTCCATTTCAATGGTGCATCGTAATAGAGCCATGAATGAGCTATTGTCATAGGTGTGGATGTAGTTCTTTTCATATTCATTGACCAAGCCTTATTCTAATAAATTGGCTGAGTATGATGCTCTCATAATTGGCCTACAACTCACCTAAGACATGGGCGCCAGATATTGTGAAGCCTATGGCGTTTCTAAGTTGATCGTCAATCAAATGTAAGGGGAATATGAGGTCCGTCACAATGATCTCTCCTACCATACCTATTGGCCTCTTTGTTTTGATGATGTTTAACAAACAATTTACCACTAATGTTGTTTGTCTAGTATTTGTATAATTCTATTTATTGTAGACAAACAACAAGTTGGAGGATGGATGGAATTGCGCATTCACGATCATATCCAATAGAGGTTGACGGAATTGTGGCATGAAGCCTATGCAATTCAAATTAAAGATCCAAGTTTTAGCTTCATCCGCAAGTGTACCAAGTTGAGCTACATCAAAGATCAAGATCAAACTTGGGTAATTTAGTTTAGGTTTTATATTATGTGTGTTAGTACCTTAAGCTCAATCATATATACACACACATTTTAGTTTTGGTTTCTATGTATATATATAGTTATATATATACATACATGATTTTATAGTTTTCATGTTTATAAATATGAAATTACATTTTTTATATTTATTATTATGTTTTGGTTTAGCTACATAGATATGAAACAACAAACAAATTTATTTACATTTTTATTTGTTTCATATTCTATTATGTTTCAGAATATATTGCATAGAATATGTAATTTTGTAAAAAATTTGTTTTCTTGGTTTATGGATTTAATAACAATCATATACATCTTTTATTAAGTCTATATAATCATTTTGTAATGTTTCAAAACATAGTTAAGCTAAAATGTCAAAACTCATATGTTTACAATTTCATGTTTTGGACTATTTTGCAAAATGATGATATTTTTCATTTGGGAGGTCCTTTTTAAAAACCAGTTTTTATAGCATGCTCATTATCATGTCTACAATCATTTCTCAAAGTTTTATAATTTTTGGAATTCTTTTGATATTTTTAAACAGGGTTTCAAAATCAGAAAACTATTTTAAAACTGTGAATTTTCATGTATCTGTTTGCGGTCGACGGCCACGATTGACCGCTCTTGAGTCCAAAGACTCAATATGCTATTTAGTGGTTCGCGGTCGACCGTGGCGGTCGACCGGATGAAGTCCAGAAAGTTTTGCGGTTGACCGCCACGGTCGACCTTATGTCTTCTCAGAGCCCAGCTTTGCCTTTCTGTTGCTCGCGGTCGACCGCAAGTTTTCCATGGTCGACCGCCAATTGCCCAATGGCTATATTGGATACAGATCAGATTTCTGATTCTTGGGGTTTTTTGGTCTTTTGCTTGGGGTTTTTGCTGTTGGTTTCTCTTCCTATATAAACCCCTCAAACCCCTTCTACCAGCAACCATCCAAGAAATATTTTAACAAAGTTTTAACAAGGGTTTAAGTATTGTTTAAGTTTGTTTAAGAAGATTTTAAGTATTTAAGAGTTTGAGTTTGTGAAATCAATTTCACAAGAGCTTGAGGAGATCGTCTATTGGTGTTTGAGCATCCAACTACTCTCCCTCGATCTCCTGATCTATTGAGAAGATTTCTAAACTTCTTTTCTAGCTTTATATCTATTTATTTGATTATCATTTTATTAAAGCTAGTTTTATATTGAGTTTAGATTTGTTTAATCTCTTTGCTTACACACACAACCATTGAGCTTATTGTATTTGCATACATTGTATAATTAGGTTGTGGGGAGTTGTAACAATTGAGAGTGAGCTTCATTGTGTTCTCATCCATATTTGAGAATAATCATTTGTTATATTGTGAGATTGTAAAGTTTTCGGTGAGCTAGAAAACCAAGTGTGAGGTGTAGACGTTGATCGATGAGCGTTGAAAACAGTCATTATGAGAGTGTGAATTGTGAAGTTTTTGGTGAACTAGAAAACTGAGTGTAAGGTGTGGACGTTGATCGGTGAGCGTTGAAAACCGACATTGTGAGGTGTAAATATTATTCGAGTAAGCGTAGAAAACCCGGTTGTGGTAGTGGATTTCTCCCCGGGAATAGGGAGCGGAGATGTAGGACGGAAGGTCCGAACTCCGTGATCATATTGTGTGTTTGTATTGTTTATTTGCGCACTATCACTCTTGTTTTGTTTATGTTTATTTCACCCTTGTGTTAAGTTGTATATCCTCGTATATATCTCATAGTTCTCATTGCTAGGATATTTTCCTTTGTTCATATTGCATATTCTTGCTCATATCATATTGTATATCTATCTTGCAAGAATAACATTTGAATTAGTTTTAATTGGTATAAAATCGGATTAGATTAGCATAAGACCCTAATCACTCCCCCTCTAGGGTCTAACAATTGGTATCAGAGCTTGGTACTCTTTGATTTAAGGACTAATCGCCTTGAGTTAAAGATCCAAGTTATCTTTTTGTGCTAATCCAATTTTTGATTTTTGCATTGCTTGCATATATATATACATTATGGATATGCACGGTGCACCTTGTTTAGGTTATGCCACTAATGTTGTTCCTCGTTTGGATAATTTTCCCTATGCCCAATGGAGTGTTAGATTCAAACTTTTTGTTCATTCTAAACATTTTGAATTATGGGAAATTATAGATTATGCTTATATTATACCCACTTTGGAGAAATCCAAGTGGAGTAAAGATGATCATAGAATGATTACTATGAACAATATTTTGTTAGAATATTTGCTAAATGCTTTTAACTCATCTCTCTCTAACAAGTTTGTTCATTTTTATAGTACTTATACCTTATGAAAATTTATTGAAGCACATCAAGGGGACTTGGAGGTGATCCGACAAGCTTTGGAGGATCCGGCTTCAAGTTCATATGGAGCATCATGCACACGGCCACTAGGCGATAGCCCTAGTGAGGTTTGCGAGTTCAAAATCACTAATGATTTATCTAGTGATGAACTTGCTTGTGCTAGTGAAAAATTGTTGCATGCCTATAACATGTTGCATAAAAATTATATTGATTTGCAAAGCAAGCATGAAAATTTAAAATCCGATCATGAGAAGTTAGCTTCCAAATTTGATATTATTTCTCAATAAAGTATTGCTCTTCAAGAAAACAATGATATGTTAAATTTGGAAAATAATAATTTGAAATTGAATATTGCTAACTTGACTCATGACAAAAATAATACCATGTTAGAAGTAAAGAACATAAAAAATAATACTGCTTCTTTTATAAATGACTATTTATGTTTTACTTCTAATAAAAATACATATGTGCCAAATGATGAGTTAAATGTTGTTAAAAATCGCATTTCATCTTTAGACTCAACTCTTAATATATGCATTGATAACCATAAGAAACTTATGGACAAGTGTGCTAAACTTAGTGTTACAAAATCACCTACACACTATGCATACTTGTATAGCAAAATTAACAAATGCTCAATTTGCGGTCGTAAAGGCCACATTGCTAAATTTTGTTATGATGCACACAAATCTTCTAAGGTTAATGCTTCTTGTGCATCTCATAAGGCTTCTTCATCACACACATATGTACATGCACACACTTATAAAGTTCATCATAAGCATGCTCATGTGTTTAAATGTGATATATGTGGTCGTTTTGGTCACTTGGCAAAATATTGTTTTGATTTGAAAAAGAAATCTCATTTGCCAAATGTTTCTAGTAGACCACATGTTTTTAAATGTGATGTTTGTGGTAGATTTGACCATTTGGTGAAGTTTTGTTATGATTTAAAAAAATATTCAAACTTGCCAAATTTCTCAAGTAAACCACCTTTGTTTAATGATGTTTCTCATTTGCGATATAATTTAAAAGAAAAATCTTTATGTGCAAATGATTCCCGTGCATGAGCTAATGGTCCACAAAAACAAATGGATCTCTTTCATTACACAAATTGCAATCCGAAGGGTCATTTGCAAGATTATTGTTTTGACCATGCTAGTGCACCATATGCGCCCAAGAGGGTTCATAACCCTAGGGCTTTGAGCTTAAAAGATAGGAGTCATGTCCCTAAATCTCTTTGTACTAAGAATTCTTGGGTACCAAAACAAATTTGATTTTTAAACCCAAGTATTTTAGTGTTTTTCTTTTTTCTTTTCTTGGTTTTGAAAATTATACTTTAACTTTTTGAACATGAAAACAATTCTTTTTATTGGTCAAATTCTTTTGTTTTCATGATTATTGGTTTTGTTTTGGTGAGAGGTTTGTGTTTATATAACCCCCCGGATTTATTAGGTGTTTATTCCCAAATCTTGTTTACCGGGTACTAATAGTCCTTATATAGGTTGAAACAAGCTTAAGAGCTTGATATATTATGGCCTCTCTTGCATCTCTTTTGTTAAAAATTTTGTTTTGATTTGTTCTTTTGAATTCATTATTTCCTTTATTTTACATTTTTTGTACCTACACTTTATTTTGATTCCACTAGAGGATATTACTATGATTGGTGAAACTTGTTGTTGCATAGTGTGGATGCATGGCAGGTTTGACATCTATGCGTTTAGGTTAGACTGCAGCCATGTGTGAAAACAGGAGTGTCACAGTTGGTATCAGAGTTCTAGTTCCAGTATCTTTAGGATCATCCTGTGTCGAGTCGTGGAGCTAGAATAGAGTTTCTTAAAATTCATGTATAGAGTCTGCTAGAAATTTCTAGAATGAGTGAGGACGTTATATACGTATATTCAAAAAACATTTACGAATTTTTTTTATAACAACTATTTTACTTTGATTGAAAAGTAAATGCCTAAATACATATTGTGATACATTATGTATATATATAATTGTGATCTCATTTACTGTGAAAAAAATTAATTCCTCCTATTGATATTATGAATATCGGGATGAGGATGTGGTCGAGGTAAACTCGTACCTGGAGAGCTGGGCAAGCAAAGCCCCGATCCACAACAGGCTCCATAGTATTTGATTGACTTCATGACGCCATTTACAAGAAGATTTTGCAACACTCGAGGAGCAAGAGGTGTATCCGTTTTCATCAACAGTACCACTTTCAGGAGTCCCACCACCAGTTATACCAGTTATGTCTATTAAAGAGGAAATACTAATGATTACACCATCACCACAACCAGTTGTTGATAGAGTTGTAGAGCATGAGACTTGGCTCTGTAAAATATGAAAGGCGTCAGACACGAAGAGCATTATAGTTTTAGGACCCACTAGATTCATGTGCAGCCTATAAATAAAAAGAATATGTAAAAATTTCTTAACGTCAATTCAGTTCAAACTAGAGGTTAAATGTATTCAGCATAGAGGACATAATCGGGGAATGGCAGCAAAGGATAATAATGACTTCATATTTTCGCAGGAGCAGCGAATATCACTTATTTGGGAGAATTTTGTTTACTCCTTCGACAAGCAGTTAGATCTAGTTCAATTGAAGCAGAGAGATATGCATGTAGTTAATGAAGAAATCAAAACCATTATGGTGACAATGGCAAGGGCAAGGGGCCTATTGCGGGATCTAGAAGACCCCAGCAGCGGGTAAGAATTTTTACCACCAGCACAAGGACAATATAAGAAGGGAGTATAACGTGATTTGAGAATGCCGTAGTAACACAAAGTTCAAGATATATGTTACAATTGTAACAAGATATGATAAGAACAAAGTATTATCATAGTGCACCAACAGGAGGCCAGCATGACAGAGATCAAGGTCAACAATCTCAGAATCACGATTACGGCTAGCAACGGATGATAAAGGCATTGCTTATGATTTTAAGGATTGAAGGGCCAGTAGGCCAGATATGCGTTATCGAGGAGATTCCTGAGGGACAGATGGTCCCATATATTTTCCCTCACCGGCAGAGTTTATATAGCCGTACCATGTGAATCATGGTGCGAGCGGAGCTTTCTTCGCGAATTTCTTTCAAACACAAACCTTATCTTATTCAAGAATTTCATATTTCTTTTATCTTTCATGCCTTCGTGGATAGGTTTCAACTTGTAGCACATCCTTTAGATGTTCCGTTATTAGTCTCTACTCCTCTAGAGGAGGTGCCCTATTAGAGAGTATCTATAGGAGATATGTCATCAGTCTAGATAAGTCCGAGTTTTTCATAGATCTGATAGTATTGCGTATGTCCGAATTTGATATTATTCTTGGTATGGATTGACTATCTTCCTATCACGTCAGTATTGACTATTTTGCGAAAACAGTCAATTTGCGAGCGTCTGATGGGTCTGAGTTAGTTGTAGCAACCTCTTAGGGCAACCAGTTTGTGGAGTCATTTCTAGCGTACATCGAGGAGGTAATGTTGCGGGATCATAATGTTGATTTATATGAGACTAGAGTCATCTCATAGTATCAGGATGTCTTTCAAGACATACATGGGTCACCTCCTGTGTGAGAGGTTGAGTTTTGCATCGAGTTGTAGTCGGGCACAGCCCCAATATCTCGAGTACCCTACCGTATGACACTTGCTGAGATAAGAGAGCTACAGACCCAGTTGGATGAGTTATTCGTCGGAGTCATTCTTCTTGGTGTTCGCGGGAAAAGTTGGTGTTTTCTTCATTATCGATGTCATTGCACTCAGTTAACAACTTTA
>NC_033795.1:72611571-72638030 GCF_001876935.1 Asparagus officinalis | reverse complement strand
ATATATATATATATATGAATATATGAGTGCAAATGCACAAAACATGCACGAGAAAAATCTGGGAAAAATAACCAATTAGAAGTTTATAGACTTTACATAATGATTTACTTAGAATCTGGGAAACTCAAAAGAGCAAAATTCTAGGTCTTTTCAACAGCTTTCCAACAAATATTTAATCACCTCATTCTGAGGTCGGATTAAAAAGTTATCGCCAAAATACTGTGTACACATTTTAGAAAACTGTGTATTACTTAGTAGTCGACTACTATGTTTAGTAGTCGACTATCGGGAATTCCTGGACGTGCCAGGTTTTAGTTTTCGGGTTGGATTTGCATTGTATCCAAACTCAGTTGTTACCCTAAGCATATATATTCATTTTAAAACTTTTTTTACCCTATTTCACGTGAGATTATCACCAGCCACCTTCCTCCTTAAACCCTAACCCTAAACTGAGAATTTTGGAAGTGTTCTTGAGAAGTTTGTCGAGAAGAAGGCGAGTTTTGGCATTTTGGAGAAGAGAGATCTTGCGTGCACGTGGTTGAGGATTCCAACAGCACATTGAGGTAAGATTATCTTCGTCCAAACCCATCCCTATAGTTAAATAACTAGATTAAAAGTTAAATATTTATGTTTATGCGCATGATCTTAATATGAGATATAAAAAGATTAAATTTTAAGGTTATTTCATAAACCCATGCTAGATCTATACTTGTTTTTCTTGCTGTTGTATATAGTTTGTGATCATAATCATTATGATGCTTTTAGTTTCACTTTTAATCTGTTAATCATGTTTAGATCATGCCTAAACCCTAGATATGCAATTAATTGAATGTACATGATATTTAAAGAAGTTTAACCCTAGACTTGTGACATCTAAGTTTTGTAAAAATCAGAATTTGAAACAAGATTGATCTCTGTTCATATGTAGATTTTAAATCATGTTATTATTATCATATTGCTTACATATTGATCAATTGAAGAAAATGATTAATTTTGATGTAAAACCCTAACTAGACAAATTTATACTTTGTTGTCATGCTCAGAATAGTTATTACTGTATGTTTAACAAGTTTAAATCATGTAAATATGAAGTGATAAGTGTATGTTAAGTTAATTTTCCTGTTTGTGCACGTTAGTATACATGTTTTCACAGTGTAGTCGACTACTAAGCATAATAGTCGACTACTCTGTCAAACCTTCGAAACACAGACTGAGTTATAGCAGAGTAGTCGACTATTGACCCTAATAGTCAACTACTAACAGTAAATTTGTTTTCACAGAGTATGGATTGACTCAGAGTAGTCGACTACTAATCCTTGTAGTCGACTACAAAAGCTATTTTTCCTTAGTTTTGTTTTATGTCTACTTAAGATGTGATTGCGAACTTCGAGCCATACTTCTTTATATATATTTTTCATAAATAGTGCATTAGTAAACACTTGGGGATTCTGAGAGGGATTATGAAGGGTTAAGACCCAATTACTTTGAGAAAGAGTTTAGAACATACTATACACACACCTTCTGGATATCGTTGATGAGCTCAGTTTAGTACTACGGGGGTAGTGCGTCGATATTCCATTTATGCAGGCCATTGAGTCGGGTTTGGATGCTTTATTTAGCCGTCCGTCCGCACGAGGGTGCGATGAGGCTTGTGAGCCGTACTTCTAGGATACCTATATGGTAGGCCGTTATGCACTCATGTTACGCACTGTGATCGCGATGAGACTAATGAGCCGTGTACACTGATTAGGATACCTACAGGGTAGTCCGTTATATATGATAATGCTAAGTATCAAAATCTTACACGGAGTTGCATTGAGATAGCCAATCGATAGCCTGAGTCATTGGCGGATGCCAGTTATGTTTTTGACTAACTGCTAAAATATATGACCTAGAGTACTTTGTATATGAAATTACACAAGATTTGTGACGGTATTCATTCTATCTCCCTAGTGGCAGTGGCAGATATTATGAATACGATATGTTGATGTCTTTATTTTCTTTTTTTGCTTTTCTTTATTTCTTAGGTTGGGATCAATGATTAGCGGTTCACAATTTGAGATATATGGTATATACATCAGAGTTTCCTTGTTTGGATTATTTCGCTCGACGTACCAGTCTCGTGTTGTGGATTTTTAATTGTTGATTTCATTTAGATTGTTTATCCTTAATTCGGTATTAATGTTTAGATGTTTACGATTCGGGACATATGGTATATACATAAGGGTTTCCTTGTTTGGATTATTTCGCTCGACGTACTACGTCTCGTTTTGTAGGTGTCTGAATATTAATTCCGCTAGATACGGGAAAAATGATTTAGGTAGACTATGCTTAATAGATAGAGCCTCTACTCCATATAGCAGCCCTTCCCCGGGGGGCGGATGGAGATAATCTTGCTATAGCGCTTTGACGCTCTTATTGTTGTTTTTTTCTTTTAAAAATACACTTTCAGGTAGCTCGGAGTTCCGGAGAGCCGCAAGATGACGGAGTTCTTGCATAATCGCCGTCCCGAGAGATTTATTAGAGGCTCCACTGTAGTTTTAAATTTTATTCAAACTTAGAGTTTATTTCCATTTTGTAAAGGCAATGTGCCTTAGTTCGACTTTCCGTTTTGATTCATGTTGAGACATCGTATGTTATTTTAGACTCCAGAATTCTATTTCAATTTATTTTCAGTTGAGACATGACCTTTATTTATGAGATATCATCTTCGTTATCATGTCTATTATTGTCGTTCTACTTCTTTGCCTGTTTTGTACCTACGTTTTTATTTGATCCCACTAGAGGATATTACTGTGATGAAACTTGTTGTTGCACAGTGTGGGTGCATGGCAGGTTTGACATCTCTGGGTTCATCTTGAACTACAGCCATGTGTGAAAACAGGGGCGTCACAGTTGGTATCAGAGCTCTAGTTCCAGTATCATTTGGATCATCCTGTGTCGAGTCGTGGAGCTAGTATAGAGTTTCTTAGGATTCATGTATAGAGTCTACTAGGATTTTCTAGAATGAGTGAGGACGATATATACATATATCTCAAAAATTAAAAAAAAATTTATGACTATCATACTTTGATTGAAAAGTATTTGCATGAATGATAAGTGATATGATTTTCTTATTATTATGTGTTTGCGATCTCATTTGCTGTGTTTATTAAGCTCTCCTCTTGATATTATGAATATGTGGTCGAGGTATAACTTGTACCCGGAGAGCTGGGCAAGCAGAGCTTGAGCCGCAGCAGGCTCCACAGTATTTGATTGACTTGGTATCGCCGACTGCAGAAGCAGAGACTGGCAACACTCGAGGAGCGAGTAACGAGCCAGATTATATTTTATGAAGTTCCACCACCAGTCATATTAGATATGCCTATTGGAGAGGTAGTACCGACGGTTACACCATCGCTACATCTAGCTGTTAATAGAGCCGCAGAGTAATGAGCTTAGCTCAGTAAGATTTAGGAAGATATTAGAAGCTAAGAACCCCGGGAATTTAGGGCACATTGGATTCAACTGCAGCTTATAAATGAAAGGAATATGTGGGAAGTATTTTTAGATACACTTAATGTCAACTCAGTACATAAGCAGAGGTTAGCTATGTTCAACTTAAAAGGCAACGCAGAAGGATAGTATAGGCTTCATTTCACCCCAGAGCATCGGAGGGTACTCACTTGGGAGGATTTCGTATTTTTTGACGAGCAGTATATCTCTTCCGCGACACGGGCCGGGAAAGAGCTAGAGTTTTCTAAGCTAGAGCAGGGAGATATGTCTATGGCTGACTATGAGAACCGATTTATGAGTCTTCTATGTTTCACGGGCATGTGGCAGTCAGGAGAGCCGCTTTCGCCGTCAGCGACTTCTCCGTCTTCCCCCACCGAATCAGCCACCGACTTCCCCCGTCAGCAGAGACCGCGACTTCTCCGTCTTCCCCCACCGAATCAGCCGGCCCAGGAGCTTGTTCGTCTCGCTTCGACCTACAAGGTACAATTTTGCAATTTCCTTGGACCAACTTTGTTCTAGTTATAGAAAAATTGAACTGATTTCCTTTAGTACAAACTTCAACCCTCAAACTAGTTTTCTTTAGAGCAATCTCCTTGGACCAACTTTGTTCTAGTTATAGAAAAATTATCTCTGGCTCAGTTTCCTTTTATAGTTATCAAACATGCCTTCAATAGAACTAAATGCAACAACAGATTTCATGAAGTTAATTTCCAAAATTTGGAATAAATCTTTGTTGTTGTTGTTGTACCGGCTTAATTTTGGTTTGCGTTGTTAGAAGCATGGCAAAACAATACACCGTAGTCGGCAAAAAAAATATATATATATAAAGAAGACAGAGAACAATCATAAAAATACTAGAATTTAATGAGATTCAGCAATCATTTGGAGTTTAACACGGTCACAATTTCACTAATAATTGACATATCAATTTTTATCTTTATCGGAGTAGTGGTCTTCATTTTGGATCCATCCGCAAACCGGTGTTTCTGTAATTTGGGTAACGGGTCCATTATGAATCTATGAATCTTAATTGAGGGCTTAGCTTCTAGGATTCCATAGTTCAATTGCGTTAAAAGTAAACAACAAGCAGTGCTGAATAGAATATTGATGAAACTAAGACTTGAGACTAATCTCATATTTAATTGGGATCAGCAAGCGTGATAGCATGCTAATTAATAACTAAAGAGAAGCTTTTGCGTGGCTTCGCAAGAGTGCTTCTGTCTTAAAAAATAGCATTTTTTTACTGTGATGATTCCCTAGCCAGCAAATTAAAAGGTTATCCTGAAAAAGTGAACTTACATTTCTTAGTTATTTCTAGCAGCATTTAGATACCTTGAGTTAGCACATTTAGATACCTTGAGTTAGCACATTTAGATAACTTGCATGTCATCATCATCAGGCAATTTTAGATGTTTATCACAGAAGACATGGCATACGCTTGTTCCTGTAATTCAAGTTAAATCTATTTTGATACCTTGTCGAATGACCTTGTCGGATGTATATATGCTCTATTTTAGCAGTTATCCATGGCAAGAAAGTGTTTTTATGTTGTGAAGAGAGGGCGACAATGTGGCATTTTTGATAATTGGGAGGAATGTAAATCCGCTGTTGATAAATTTCCAAATGCCTCTTACAAAGGGTTTGTAACGTACGAAGAGGCTTTGAGTGAATGGGAGAAGCACACTATCGATCGTGGTTCAGCATCCAGCTCAAGGCCTGTCCAGACACCGCATCAATTTCAACAACAAATATTTTCGGGGAATTGTTTTTTCCCCGATCTATGTTTTTGCATTAGGTTCAATGTTTACAATGATAGTGTTCGTAGTATGTATCGTTGCAGTATTTGTTGGCTTGTCCATTGTAAAAGGTATGTGATGTGATTTGTAGTATGTGGGTTGATTGTAACAAAAAATGCAGCGTGGTTGATGGGAAAGTGCACATCCGTATGTTTTCATCGAGATGTATTTGATGAAATAAACCTTTAAATTTCTTGTCATTCATGCAATTTTGCAAAAAAGTAGTAGTTTTTATTTTGTCTTCAATCTGTTATTACTTCTCCTGCTGTCCCCTACTTTGATATGATGATGTATAGTTGCAAGGTTGCTGGTTGATATCTCCGACTTCCCTTCACCTCTGCTGTTCAATTTCTTGTATGTATCAGTCGCAATGCAACCAAATGTAACCAAATGTTCCCTTGGCATTGGTGAGACGGTCAACTTTGGATGTGCGTGCTTGACAAAATTGTTCCCTTGGCATTATATGATTATTTATTAACAACATATGGTTTTGTTTTAATATTTTGAAAGCCCATGGTGTTATTCTCCACTATTAATAGCCTATGTATGGTATTTTTCTCTAACGAAAATAAGTTGTGGTATCCTTAGTACAAATTCCTAGTTAGTTCATCTATGCTGTGTTCAAACGGAAATACGATATTCCTTCTCAAGTTCAGAGTTCGGTATCACATGTATCTGATCCAAAATCCCACACATGGGCACATGTACGTATGGGCCAAATAATAATCAACCAGTTTTATTCTCTACATTTAAGGTGGCTAGTGTGGAGGTGCCAAATTTTGTCACCTTCCATTTCATCAACGCATACGAGGAGATCGACGAAGACGGTAGAGTCACCGCCATCATCGCAGACTGCTGCGAGCACCACGGCGATGCCTCCATCCTCGACAAGCTCCGCCTGCAGAATTTGAGATCGTCCATCGGGCAGGATGTTCTTCCGGATGCTAAACAAAACCATATGTTCGGACAGAACCCTGCAACTTGTATATTTCCGGATCTATTTGGGAAACTGAAACGTCATGGCAGTTATCCATGGAACCAAATGTAACCAAATGCAACCAAATAAAAATCCCAATGCAACCAAATGCAACCAAATAAAAATCATCACTATTCTGCAACAAAGGGAAGCACAACGAACCATCCTCCATAATAATCAAAACATACTTTCCACACAAAGGGTCGCACAACAAACCTTTCGCATAATAATCAAACAAAGTATAGGACAGTTATATGTTGGCATCAGAATAGTTATACAGAACCTAACACCATAGTTATACAGAACCTAA
The DNA here is from genome assembly GCF_001876935.1 of Asparagus officinalis. NCBI lineage: Eukaryota > Viridiplantae > Streptophyta > Magnoliopsida > Asparagales > Asparagaceae > Asparagus > Asparagus officinalis. Next base: position 72,631,453 of record NC_033795.1, on the reverse strand, counting down.
CACCAGACAACATACATCTCAATAACATTTCCAACATTTCCAGACAACATACATCTCAATCTGCAACAACTCCCTGTAGAAATGTCGTGGATGTGCTCCTCAAGCTGCCTCCGACCGCGTAGCTGAGCTTTTCTTAGTAATATTGCATTAATCCCTACAAGAAAGGTTCACTTGTACATTAATAATGAAATAAGCATTGCAGCACAAAACATAACACCTAATCACAAACTGTATTTGGAAAATGCTCGACTAGTTGAATGTTCACTTGTACATTAATAATGAAATAAATGCATTGCTGGAGGAAACATAACAAACCTTTCTTGATGCAACGTTTCACCCAAAAAATTAGTCTAGTCTTGAGAAAATGCTCGAGTAGTTGAATGTTCTTACAAATTGGAGTCAACTAGTTCATGGATATGTCTTTTTGGCAATTCAAGAATATAAATGAGAGTCTTTTTAGTACTTGAAACTGGATTAACAATTTGAGACCATTTACAACTATTCAAGAATATAAATGAGAGTCAACTAGCTGTAAGGAAGGCAACACATTGTTGTGGACAGTGTGCAGTTATTTTTAAATCAGCTGTCGCCAGCTTGAGTTCTGATTGTTTTTCTTTCTTCGATTTTCGTTGGAGAAGCGAGAGTTGTGATTGATGATTTGGACGTGAAGGACGCGGGAAAAAAAAGGAAAATAATAATAATAATTCAAGATGTGGGGTAGTTCCTCTGTTCATAAGCGAATGGCCGCCAAAGAGCTGATGGCGGACTTCGATCGAGGCGAGCCCAGCTCAGGTGATGCCCTTGTTCTTGTGTTTCTGGATGTTGAACTGTTTCCTTTGGGTCACATTTTATGACTATATCGATTTAGAAATATTTCAGCACGTTATTAGACAGTTTATTGAATTCTGTAACTATATCTGGTCATTCTGCATTTGCTGGGTAACTGGGTGCTTGGAATTTTCTATTGTTATGATCAAAATCTAATCTTGAGATGTTTATGGTTGCAATTAATTATTAGGTCGTTTCTTGAGTCAAGAAGGCAGCAATCCTTCTTGGAAACTCTCTTTTCCTCATGTATGTGTGGCAACAATCTCATCATTCCTATTCGGTTTCCTCATATATATACACATTGTTGTGGACAGTTGCAAAATTGTACCTTGTAGGTCGAAGCGAGACGAGCAAGCTCCTGGGCCGGCTGATTCGGTGGGGGAAGTCGGAGAAGTCGCGGTCTCTGCTGACGGGGGAAGTCGGTGGCTGATTCGGTGGGGGAAGACGGAGAAGTCGCGGTCTCTGCTGACGGGGGAAGTCGGTGGCTGATTCGGTGGGGGAAGACGGAGAAGTCGCGGTCTCTGCTGACGGGGGAAGTCGGTGGCTGATTCGGTGGGGGAAGACGGAGAAGTCGCGGTCTCTGCTGACGGGGGAAGTCGGTGGCTGATTCGGTGGGGGAAGACGGAGAAGTCGCTGACGGCGAAAGCGGCGGAAGTCGGTGGCTGATTCGGTGGGGGAAGACGGAGAAGTCGCTGACGGCGAAGTGTATTTCTTCGACGAGCAGTACATCTCTTCTGCGGCACGGGCTGGGAAAGAGCTAGAGTTGTCTAAGCTAGAGCAGGGAGATATGTCTGTAGCTGACGATGAGAGCCGATTTATGAGTCTTCTACGTTTCACGGGCATGTGGCAATCAGGAGAGCGCCAGGCGCAGATGTTTTTTATAGGACTTCGCCCAAGTCTTCACTGTTACCTAGTTTCTAGAAGATTCCGTTCAGTCCGAGAGGTAGAAGATGCTGCTATATCGCAGGAGATAGAGACTGCGATGTTCCATAAGAACAAGGAGGGTAACAATAAGTCTAGATAGCAGAATGACAAGGGTAAGGGCAAGAGACCTTTTGCCGGACTAGGAGGACCCCAGCAGCGGGGTAAGGACTTCATCACCATCAGCAGGGAAAGTTCAAGAAGGGAGCACAACATGACTTGAGAGCACCACCGCAGCGCAAGATTCAGGGTGCATGCTATAACTACAACAAGATCGGGCATAAGGCTAAGGACTGTCACAGTGCGCCAGCAGGAGGCTAGGGGGGCAGAGGCTAGGGCCAGTAGCAGTATCGAGGACACGGTCAGTAGGAGAACCGTGGTCACGGTCAGTAGCATAACCATGGTCACGGTCAGCATCAGTAGTGCCGCAGTTACGGCCAGCAGCCGCAGTAGAGGATTAAGACACCGTCAGCTGTTCCTAGGATTGAGTTGCCAGTAGGCCAGATTCGCACGATTCAGGAGATTTTCGAGGGACAGATAGTCCCGTATATTCCACCATCGACAGTTCAGCAGTCGCCAGCCACTGGCAGAGTCTATGCAGTCGTAGCGCGTGATCACGGTGCGAGTGGAGCTATAGTAGAAGGTAGTTACCTTAGTAAACTCTTTTCCAGTTCAGATTCTATTCGATTCCAGAGCTTCCCATTCTTTTATATCTCATGCCTTCATGGATAGGCTCCAGTTAGTCGCACATCCTTTAGATGTTCCGTTGTCAGTCTCTACTCCCTTAGGAGAGGTATCTCTATTAGAAAACGTCTGTAGGAGATGTGTCATCAGCTTAGATGAGTCAAAATTTATCATAGATTTGATCGTCTTGCGGATGTCGGATTTTGACGTCATTCTCGGTATGGATTCGTTATCATCCTACTATGTTAGCATTGACAGTTTTGCGAAAACAGTCAGTTTGCAAGCGTTCGATGAGTCTGAGTTGATCGTAGCTACCTCACAAGGCAACCAGTTTGCGGAGTCATTTCTGGCCTATATCGAGGAGGTGATGCTGAGAGATCGGAGTGCTGATTTGTTCGAGACTAGGGTTGTCTCAGATTTTTAGGATGTCTTTTAGGACATACCGGGGCTACCTCCTATGAGAGGGGTTGAGTTCTGCAGCAAGTTGCAGTCAGGAACAGCACCGATATCTCTAGCTCCCTATCGTATAGCACCTGCTGAGATGAGGGAGCTATAGACTCAGCTGGACGAGTTGTTGTCTCAGGGTTTTATTCACCGGAGTCATTCTCCATGGGGGGGCGCTGGTCCTTTTCGTGAAGAAGAAGGATGGTAGTATGCGTCTTTGTATAGATTATCGAGAGTTGAACAAGGTCACTATCCGGAAAAGGTATCCATTACCGAGGATTGATGACTTGTTCGACCAGCTTCAGGGATTGCAACACTTCTCGAAGATTGTTCTTTGTTCTGGTTACGGGTTCGGGAGATGGATATTCCCAAGACTGTCTTTCTGACTCATTATGGGTCCTTCGAGTTTCTTGTCATGCCATTTGGGCTAACCAATGCACCTGCGGTATTCATGGATTTGATGAATTGAGTTTTTCGTCCATACTTGGACCAGTATCCATCGACGACATTCTAATCTATTCGAGGTCGGAGGCAGAGCACAAGCAGCACCTTTAATTAGCATTGCAGACTTTGCGGGAGCACCAGCTATATGCCAAATTCATCAAGTGCGAGTTTTGGCTATCCGAGATTAGATTTTTTTGCCACGTCATCAGTAGAGAGGGCATTACAGTGGATCCAGCTAAGGTTATGGCAGTACTTGATTGGGAGCCGCCGAAGATAGTTACCGAGATCCGTAGTTTTTTTGTTTTGGCTGGCTATTACAGGAAGTTCATTCAGGACTTCTCAAAACTAGCCACACCACTTACATGCTTTACGAAAAAGGATGTACCTTTTGTTTGGAGCACGGAGTGCCAGGAGGCCTTTGAGACTTTGAAGGCTAAGTTGACTACAACGCCAGTTTTGACCATTCCTAGCAGTGATAAGACCTTTGTAGTCTACACAGATGCATCGTTAGCAGGTCTAGGAGGTGTTTTGATGCAGACCCAGAGGGTAGTAGCATACATTTCGCGTCAGTTGGGAATGCATGAACAAAACTATCCCATACATAACTTGGAGCTAGCAGTAGTGGTCTTCACATTGAAGACATGGAGACACTACCTGTACGGAGTATAGTTTGAGCTATTCACAGATCATCAGAGCTTGAAGTACCTCTTCTCTCAGAAGGAGCTAAATTAGAGACAGCGACGATGGGTTGAGTTTATTAAGGATTATGAGTTCGCGATTCAGTATCACCCGGGGAAGGCGAATGTCGTAGCAGATGCATTGTGTAGGAAGCGTCGTCACAGGATTGTAGCTTTTAGATGCTCGTTATATCGAGATCTCCACACACTTAGCCAGTTCGACTTTGTAAAGGCAGTCAGCCTTAGTACGATTCTAGTTGATTTATGTTAACACTCTCATTTTGTCAGTTATCAAAGGTATTACAGTTGAGACATGATTCTTTTATTTATGAGATATCTTTTTTATATCATGTCTATTACATTTATTCTCTTATTTTATCTGTTTTGTACCTGCACTTCTATTTGATTCCGCTAGAGGATATTACTATGATTGGTGAAATGTGTTTATGCATAGTGTGGGTGCATGGTAAGTTTGACATCTTTAGATTCACCTTGGATTGTAACCTTGTGTGAAACCAGGGGCGTCACAGTAGTGTTGTACACGTTGTGCATATTCGTCCCTGGTCGACCGATGATCAAGGACAGTCAACCGACGTGTTAAATTGCTGATGAAGGGTTTTTCCATGCTTGTTTGGTTGTGAACATGTGGTTCAAACCGTACGTACAAACGCGTGATCATGGACGTACACATGGAGTTTTAGCACATACGGACCTCCGAGAAAGGATATTTTCATGTATTGTTTGACCACGACTAGGCAATGATTAGTTAGAATAATATATGTGTCTGTATGGATACCGTTGATAAGCACAGCTCAGTACTGCATAGGGTAGTGCGTCGGTATACTAATGAAGTAGACCGTTGGACTGTACTTGTAGGAACACATATGAAGTAGGCTAGTGAGTTGTATTTGCAGGATACCTAAATAGGTAGTCCATTCTGCATGGTGATGCAATAAGGCTAATGAGTCTTACTTATAGGATGCTTGAGGAGGTAGTCTATTCCGCATGGTGATGCGATTAGGCTAGTGAGTCGTATTTTCTTAAGATGCCTGAACAGGTAGTTTGTTCTGCATGGTGATGTGATGAGGCTAGTGACCCGTATTTTCTTAGGATACTTGAACAGGTAGTCCATTTTGCAAAATGTTGCAATGAGCTATAGAACTTTACAAGAGATAGTACTTTGAAACTTTTGATAGATTGAGTCTTAAGCGGAGTTAATTATGAGCATGGCTCACCATAGAGTTATATTGTGATAGGGTATATTGTGTTATGGGTTATACTGAATTATGTACTTGTATCCATATCATCTACCCAATGGTAGCGTGAGGTATTTAGTTTGACATTTATGACACTGTTTGGGATGGTATTTTTATAATGTATTCCTTTATTATTTATTTTTTTGTCTGGAGTTGGTATTTAACGATTCACAATTTGAGACACATGGTATATATATGAGGGTTTCCTTTTTTTGGATTATTTTACTCGACGTACCGGTCTCGTGTTGTGGATTTTTTAAGTATTAACCCCATTTAGTACAAGGTAAATAATTTAGGTAGACTATGCATATTTTAGGTAGAGCCTCCATTATATGTAGTAGCCCTTCCCCTGGGGGCGAATGAAGATGTTTTTGCTAGCGCTCTGACGCTGTTGTTCTTTCCGTCTTTTCAGGCAGCGGATCAGAGTTCCGGAGAGCTGTAGTTTGACGGAGTTCCTGCATAGTCGTTGTCATTCCGTGATAGTCGGTTATTGGTCCACATTAGCTTAGTAGTCGTTTAGTTGATTTCTAGAGTTGTATTTTATTTTGAAGGCCGAGTGCCTATGTACTATCCATTTGACTCTTGTATTTGACATTATTTACACTTATTTCAGTTCATTGGATGTATATCTTGTTTCTTAGTTGAGACTTGTTTATCTATGTTGTTAGACATGTATTCTTATATTCTACTCCCTAATTTTATTTCTCTTATATCTTTTATTGTTTCTACTAGAGAGATATTACTATGATGGTGAAACATGTTGTTGCACTGTGTGGGTGAAGAGCAGGTTTGACATCCCTGGGTTCACCTTGGACTGCGGTCTTGTGTGAAATCAAGGGCGTCACGGTTTATTATTTTTATTTGTTGTTCGATGGACTTTGTATTGTATTTGTTGTAAGTTTATGGTGAAATGGATTTTTGATAATGTTGTATATTGGATTAGAATGTTGAATGTGTACATTCACTACAACAAAATACAACATTGTTGACGAAACAAAAACATCGGGAAAAGTTTAAAAAACATCGGGAAAAATCTTTCCTGACGCAAAATGCAGCGTCGCCAATGCGTCGCCAAAAGTGCGTCAAGGAAAGTATTTGGCGACGCAAATACACTGCGTCGCCAAAAGTACACTTTTGGTGACGCGTCATGTGTCGGGAAAAGTATATCTTTTAGCCACACATAATATTTTGCGTCGGCAAAAGTGTACTTTTGGCGACGCATACAGCGTCGGCAAAAGCTATGCGTCGGCAAAAGTATAGCTTTTAGCGATGCAAAATTGTTCGTAGCTAAAAACTATACTTTTGGCGATGCAAGTTAGCGTCGGCAAAAGTGCAACTTTTAGCGACGTAGAGTGAAGCATCGCTAAAAGCTATACTTTTGCCGACACAAGATAGCGTCGGGAAAAGTATAATTTTTGGCAACGCATAATTATGCGTCGGTAAAAAGTATAATTTTGTCGACACTAATTTGCATCGCCAAAAGTAATATATTTTCTGTCAACTACAAGCCTATACTGAACCTGAACATCCACAAAAAACTTGCTCCCATTCACATCAACAAAGAAACCAAACATCAAATTATACTCCAAACAAGTTGCATATTATGATAAACAAAGAATTTGCACCCATTGCAAAATAATTACATTCATTTCCATTTCCAAGTCAACACTCAAAGGCCTGTTTAAATATTCCAGTTTGCCATATTTAGTGTTTTCCATTTCAGAGAATGACACGTTATAAGATTTACAGGAATCTAAACTAAGTTGAAAAAAGAAAACTTGAAGTGAAAGAACGGCACGATCAGTGAACCTCTTCACAGATGAAGGTATATTCTCTGATAGAGTTTTTGTGACTCTGTCTAACTCCTGCATTTGTTGTTTTGCAGTGAACCTCTTCACAGATGAAGGTATATTCTCTGATAGAGTTTTTGTGACTCTGTCTAACTCCTGCATTTGTTGCTTTGCAGTCACTCTATCAGGGCCACAGTACATATCCATAAGTGCATTTGTTGCTTTGCAGTCACTCTATCAGGGCCACAGTACATATCCATAAGCTCTTTCATGTGTGGTGGCCTTTCCATCAGTTCTTTGATAATTTCCTGTTAGAGAAAATGCAACGTCAGATTATCAGCTACATATATATAGCTCAAACAAATACTACTATATATTTTATAGCGCTCAATACAAATCGTATGTTCCTACTCAAATTTTAAATTCTGCAACTTAGAATGATTTACAATGGACTACTCCATAGATATAGAGTTGAAACATTGACAGGCACAAACATGCATCAGCAGTCCCAAACACTTTGAACTCCAAACATTAGTGTCACCATATATCTTGCATCAATAACAAAGTATCTGATATGAGGGCTTGCCAACCAAGAAGAAGATCAGTACATGAAGATGCAGATGAATCAAGGGAAATGTTGCAAGGAGAATGGAAATTACACACGCGATGGTCAGAGCATCCAAATAGTTTCCAAATCAGGGCACAACGCTGGCTCGAAACTTCTCTGTGATCTCTGATAAATGTTAATTAAGTATAAATTTTCCAAATGCTAAGCCCATAGCCCAAACGAATGACAACAAGCTCAAAGAGCATGTGCACAACGCTAGTTAGCCTCACTTTTGAACCAGGTATCTCAGACCAGTTCACAGAAACCTCAATCATTGGGATTTTTAGATGTTTGCATAAATAGACAATTTCCATATCAGATAGCTTATGTCTCGAGTCAATTAGGGTTGTAGCCTGTGAACCAAGTTTCTCTTTCTCCTCTGCTAGCGCATGTATCTGATGGTAGTAGGGTAGGAGGTATATCAAAGTTATCATAATGCTCAAAGAAGAAAAACACAGCCAATATTCTTGGCGGAAATGAACTCAGAATTAATTTATGGAGTTTGTACCCCTGAAACTAGCTACTTGGTAAAAACACGGGCTACTGTCTTCAGTAAAAATACTAAAAAAGTAATTAAGAAAAAAAGAGACTTTACTGATACATCTGAATTTTTCTGCATAAGTTGCTGAGACGAACCTGGCTTTCAAGCTTTTCTAGGTTAGTCACCTTAGTTGCCCCATCAGCATCAAGCATCAAAAGGAGTTCACCACGTGAATGAAGCATTCCCTGTTTAACAATGCTTTCACAAAATTTAGAAGCATTGGTCAATCAGTAATACTTAAAACATTATCTACATATTCATAATAACTCCTCCTTACACTTCAGGGGACAAGTTCTTCTTCTGCTTAAGTAGGCTTTCCTTTTCTTGCCCTGCTCAAATCCACTTGCAACTCCTCCTTTTGTGCCTAATCAAGCAGAACAAAAAAAATTTATAGGGGAAGTGATGAGAACAAGGAGGCGGAAGAAATTCAGGCAGAAGAATAAAATATATCTAACCTTTAACTCATCTATTTTCTCATTCAATCTTGACATCTGAGCATCATGAGACTTTGAAAAACTGCGCTGATGATTGCATATAATTGCAACCTGTAGCACAAATAACTCGACAGTGACAACAGAAGAAAAATCTAAACCAATTCTAACACACCATGAAGCTGCAAGTACCTCTTTATTTGCAATCTGATAAATAGCATTTTTTTCTGCTAGTGTACCCTCCTTGGTTTCTTCAAACAACTGTCATTTGATGCAATGAAGACAATGTCCAGAATGAAAAGCCTTTTATGTTCAGAATGAAAAGCCTTTGATGATTCTTGAAGACTAAGAAGAAGTGGAAAAGGTTCATATAAAGATATCAAGACTTCATAATAAAGATTAAAGTAGAAGAATCTAAGTTCTCGATTCTTGGAACAAGAACAGAACTAAGCGCACCACTCTTCCAATAAGTGCATCTTTGATTAGTAGTAGCAGTAGCAAATGCATTTACAAATTACAACATAATATATTTTCAATTCTTACCGTTGGAACACACACATCTGAATGCATCACTAACTCTCTAATTTTAAATTATTTTGTTTTTACAAGTCACAACTTTTTGTAGTCATAACACCACTCAACTCACCAAACCAATTTTAAATTATTTTGTTTTTACAAGTCACAACTTTTTGTAGTCATAACACCACTCAACTCACCAAACATATTTCTTGGATTTTGGATGAAGCAAGTCACAACTTTTTGTAGTCATAACACCACTCAACTCACCAAACATATTTCTTGGATTTTGGATGAAGCTTGAACAACATGAGGTTCCAACCAACTCCTATGATCCAAAAACATTAAAAATATCGTTTTCAAATTATTCAGCATCAGCCATGTTTTAAGGCATACATGCAAATTCCAGAAAATTTTGACTAGTTAACTATACATTTCACGAAATTGTCATGAACTCAGGGGAAGGGGTCTCACAAAACCACCATAAACTTTTTCCCTTTGAGAAAAATTATCATGAATTTTCAAAACTACGGAAAAATACCATGTCGCTACTAATGATGTTAATAACTAGGAAAAAAGGACATAAAAACCTATTTGCAAGGAGAACAGGAGAGGTAATATAGTATACATATAAAGCACACAAGGACAAAAAATTATCCAACATTTGCAAGGAGAACAGGAGAGGTAATATAGTATACATATAAAGCACACAAGGACAAAAAATTATCCAATACATGTCACATGTGAAGATGACCAACTATAGTATACATATAAAGCACACAAGGACAAAAAATTATCCAATACATGTCACATGTGAAGATGACCAACTTTCCTACCTATAGTCAGTTCATAGTTTTCTCTGATAAAAATTTTAATGGTGCCTTTTTGCAAAACCACCCTAAAGTCGTGATAGTTTTCTGTGGAATTTACTCTTTTTAAGTTTCTCCCAAGGAGATATCAAAGACCTGAGATACATAACCATCACTACACCAATCAATGAAAAAAATTGAAAAACGGGAACATTTAAATCTCTACCTTAGCAGCAATTGCCCGGAGATATTTAGCACGAAAAGCTCCTGTAGCACGAGCCCATTCCTTACCGCCGTTCCTCTTCAACGCTATCCTCGCCGCCTACACCGCCAGATTCACATCTTCCTCAGTCGCTGTCGGTATATCTCCTGCAATCAAACGAAAACAACAACCCCAACCGTCAAGAAACCCCATAAACTTAACTAAATAACACAGGAAAAGAAAAAAAAAGGAATGGCTTCCATCAAGACCCCCAACTTCACGGTCTTCATTCTCTACTTAATTTTACTGAAGTTGCTTTTCTTTTCAAATTCTTTCCTAATTTCCCCGGAATCTTCATATTTCCAAGAGCTAATCATACTACGATAACAAATAAGCCAGAACCCAAGCAAAAAAGTGTTATTTAGAACAAAACTTAATAAATTTGGGCCGTAACAAAGTCGACAACGCCGATCATCAAGGAAACCCTAATTTTGCTTTAAAAAGGGGCAGAAATCGAACCGATGGTGGCCTCGGTGGCCGGGTTGATGATCGGGATCCGCTTGCCGAGGACAGGTTCCCGCCACTCTCCGCCGATGAAGAGTTGCCGGTGAGGGACTGCAATCGACATGAGTGAGTAAGAGAGGAGGTCGGCGGGATGGGGCGGCTGTGATAAGATGAAAGAGAGAGAGAAGGAGAGAGAGGAGATTAGGGGGGAATGAGAGAAATTTTGGGGGGAAAACGATGGAAGGAATGAAATTTTGGGGGGAACGATGGAAGGAATGGAATTTTAGGGGGGAACGAACGATTTTTTGGCGACGCAGATGAATAAAAACGCGTCGTTAAAAATATACCTTTCAGCGACGCAAAGCCGGCCCGTCGGGAAAAAGTGACTTTTAGTGACGCTAACCTAATACATCGCGATAAATACATATTATTAGCAACGCTAACCCTAAAACGTCGTTAAAAATATATATTTTTGCCGACGAAAATAAAAAAACGTCGGGAAATCCATACACTTTTACCGACGCTAAGTTAAAACGTCGCTAATAATATACACTTTTAGCGACGCTAATTATAAACGTCGGGAAAAATATATGTTTTGCCGACGCTAACTAAAATCGTCGGGAAAAACATAATTTTTGCCGACGTTAACTAAAATCGTCGGGAAAAACATAATTTTTGCCGACGTATTTAACCATGCGTCGAGAATAAGCGTCGGGAAAAGTGTAATTTGTTGTAGTGTATCTTTGCTTCATAATTTAACATATATGTGAAACTTTTATTTTTGTAAATGATCAAAAATTTGGAGGGTAACATATGACTAGATTCCAAATCAACATATAATAATTTGATTCAGTTGCCAAAAATAAAATTTCCATATTGTTACCATATCCTTTTGAAATTTAAAAATAGAAGGAAATGTTTTAAAATAAAATAGGAAAATCAAATCTTGAAACTTTTGTTAATCTATATTGTATGTATGTATGTAGATGTATATGATGTATATGACACAGCACACAGCACAATATATATATAATATATTATATATATATATATATTATATATATATATATATATATATATATATATATATAATATATAACTTATTTCATTATTATATATATATATATATATTATATATATATATTAGAGAGAGAGAGAGAGAGAGATGAGAGAAATGGGATGCTTTGGGCGGTACCAAGCATAAATTTGTGCTTGGTAGTGATGTGTCACATTCTCAATCCACTCTACCCTATGTTGAATGTTAGTCCCATATTTGATGAAGCTGGAGGGGGATATGAACATACTACAAGCACAATATTTTACGTGCTTCGGTACCAAGCATACCCATATTGGATATATATATTATATATACTATATATAATATATAATATATATATATAATAATATATACTATATATATATATATTATATATATATTATATATGTATATATATATGCAGAAAAGATGGGTAATGCTTGCGGTAGTGAGTTGGCATAATCCCCTCCACTATAAATGGTTGCATTTCAACTATTACATATATATATGTATTTAGATATCCTAATATATTGAATATGTTATACACACACAACACACCACAATGTATGCTATATTTGTATATGTTTGTGAACAGGGCATCAAAGTTATACCTTTAGAGTTGCAGTGCACAACAATCAAAGTTATAGTTATAAAATTTATCGATCCCCGAGGAGGTTTGTAGGAGAAAATCAAATGGTTTTATCGTTGATGTGTGTTGCTGACATTAGAGTGATGAATGTGAATGTGATTTTGGAGAGATTAGAGAGATAAGAGTGATTGTATGTAAAAAAACAAAAACAATAGTGAGAGTGGATAGATAAAAAGTGATGTGCATAAAGGTAAATGTAACATAATAACAATAAGGGAAGAAAGAAAGATAAGGCAAATAAAATCAAGAATAAAAATGAGAAAAATTAGAATTAAATAGGAAAATAACAGAAAATTAAAAGATGGAAGATTTATATTAGAGTATGGGAATCTAAAATTGAATCACGTATATAGTTTCGCTACAATTTCTGAATTCCTACTATTATTAGTCACATCTTAAAAAGGACAATTCTCTTTGAGGGTTCTTAGCCTCATGACGAATCAAAAAAAAAGGAATAAATAAAACAAAAATAAAAACTAATCCCTCATGGGTTCTAGCCTCAAGGAGAATTAGTATAACGCTAAATAAAATCTAAATACAAAATAAATTGCTAGAAATAAAATGTGAGATTTAAAGCAGAAAGTTAAAGATATAAAAGTAAATTCTACTCTATTACGCTATGAACAATAAATCTAAGGCAGAGGTTTTGTCTCTTGGTTACTTAAATTAAGGAAAGAAGCAAACGATAAATTTTTTAATAAAGAAAAAACTTAACATCCCAAAAGGTTCTAGCTCAGGTGATAACAAACCTTCATCTTGCTCTTCATCTTCACCCATACATTCATCTTCATAATCAACAAAGAGAATAAAGAAAATATGAAGAGAGTGAAAATATTTTTTTGTTTAATGTAATAAAAGTTACAATTGGAAGGTTTCTTCTTAATTAAAAGCACCCTCCATCCAAAAGGAGTTTTCACAAAAAATTAATTTCACACCCCCCCTCACTCTCTATTCCCTTATATTATATCCTCCAGCAATGAAGAGAGAGCCCTTCGAATTTAAACTGCCTTCACAAGTTTAATAATTTCATCCTTTAAGTGTAACCTGTACTTTTGCGTTTTGAAACTGTATCGCATAAAAGATATCGATACCGGTATCGATACCCGTATCGATATTAATATTAAAAATAAACTTAACAGATCAGCTTCGTCTTGTCGAGATAGATGATTTTCATAATTATATGTAAATATCGCATTCCGAATCTTGAGATATCGTTGTTATTTTGCGGCCAACCATCTTGAATATGATTTTCTTTCATATTAGATTTTTTGTCTTTTGGCTTCTATTGGTTCTTGCCTTGACCCTGCGATTCAAATAAAAGGTACAACTAGAAAGTTAGAGTCTTTTTAGGCTTTTATTCATTATTTCTCAATAACTTGTAAATAAGGATAAACACAATTATAGTAGTATATTTTTTTCATGTAAAATATGTAATGGGTATAAAATTATAATAAAATTATGATATCAAATATCCTACACCATAAACTTTGCTGTCTTCTAGCAGGAAGGAAATAAAGAGGAAGAAAAAAAAAATTCTAACTCACTTTTCTCGGAATCGTGGTTGTATTTAGTGCATCACAACAAGCCCTTAAATCGCTAGCGTTATCCAAGTAGACGAGTTGTAGTCTTTGTGAGGCGGTTTATAGTAAATACCCACAAAATTCGGTTAACATTACCAATTTAAAAAAGGTCAGCGAATTAATTAATTTACTGGATATATTTAAGACATTCTAATGAAAGCTAGTTATACTCAAGAAAACTGTTTTATATATAACTTTAAGGTAAATCTCCCACAAAATCTTTTCATTATAGCTATATCTGAACCAAAAGTCTACTTAGAACTTAATTTAAAGTTTTAAAACGAACATGCTAACTGCTTTGTATTAATAATTTTCAGGACTCTTAATCAAGATAATTTTTCAAGGCATTTATACAAATACAACTATTATATATAAAAACATTTGTGTGTGATGTGTGTGTGTGTGTGTGTATTTATATATTTTATAGTTTCACTTTATTCTTCTGTGATTTTTTTCTACTTTATCAGGCTTTGTAAGTTGACTATTTACCGTTTTGTGCAATGAATCGCCCAATCCCAATTAGAATTAGCTGTCTATTAAGTATAGAAATACTCTTGGGCTTAATTACTGTCAACTTAAAGGCTAATATGGTACATTCTTTGAATTCAAGAGTTTTTTTTGTGGCCTATTTTTCACATCGTTCTTTTGCTAAAGTTAGTTTATTTTAAATATATATATATTATTATATATATATATATATATATATATATATTATATATATAATATATATATATATATAATATTATATATTATAATATATATATATATATATAGATATATGGGAAATATGTACTAAGGTGCCACTTAGAGCATCTTCCACAGCTTCTCCAAATTTTCTCTAAAATGGGGCAAGCAAAAGTCATATTCTTCAACTAATTTTTTAACAACGTCCAACAGCTTCCCCATTTTGGAAGAATCCATTTTTCTCCAAAATTTTAAAGAATCTGCCCAGATTTGGGGAGCTCCGCCTCCCATTGTTTTGTCGCCTATCCCTATTTAGGGAATGAGATGGGGAATCTGTTGGCGCCAAAAAACCTAAACATAAATTCTCCAAAAGTGAAGAAATGGGAAGCTGTTGGAGATGCTCTAAGGTTGCCACCTAAGATGCGCAATCTGGACCATCCATTCAATATTAGTCAAATAAATCTCAGCCGTCTATTTAATTAACTACCCCACAATTAATTTGGCAGTCTCGAATCACCTCCCGTTCCAAACAACCCCCCACACCCCCCAACCCAATACATTGTCCAGACACAAAAACACCCCCCCAATCACCTCCATTCCAAAAAAAATAACTACCCGCGTTCCTCGCCCTCGATCTCATCCACGTCAAGCACCGATCGACTCCGCCGTTTCCAAAACGGTCCACGCTTGGCTCGGCCGCGAAGCCCTCGCCTTCTGAGCGGAGCGCGCCGTTCCGCCTTCGGATCTCGAGCCGGCGTTCGGCCGATCGAACTCCACTGTGGTCAGCCCTCGAATCTGGCCAGACCCTTACTCCTCCTTTCCTCCGCCCCAACCAGCCCGTTCCACACCCACCTTCCGCGCCATCGCGTCAATCTTAGACCATCCATCGGGATTTTGTTTCTTGGCGTTTAAGCCCTCTATCCATCAAATAATCCTTGTAATCCCTATTTGCTTCCCTATTTATTTCGACTTTATCTTACAATGTTCATTAATTTAGGGCTGTGTTTTGGAACATGGATTTGGCCCTGGATTTTAAATCCAAGATATTTCAAATCCAAATCCCTAGTTTGGCCTACAAACTGCCGCTAGAATTTCAAATCAATTATTTTAAAGAGAGAATTTTTGAAAGCCCAAAAGCCCGTATTTGAATCTACCTACCCTTGTCATTTACCGAATCTCGATCCCAAAGTCCTCTGTCTCATTTCTCAGCTCACGATCCCTGACTACCTCCTCTCTGTCGTGTTCTCAGTCCACGACCAATCCGACTCCTCTCTCTCTCGTTTCTCAGTGCACGATCTCGAATCTCTCTCTCCTTCTCAACGCGAGCAACGCAGGTATCTCTACTCTCTCTCTTCTCCTCTCTCGTTGAAAACCCTTTTAGATTCGATCTAGGGCTTTTGGTCTTTCCCCCTTACTTCCTCTTCTCCTCCTTCATCAAAACCCTAGTTCTGTACTTGGATATTGATTTTGATAGCCAGTCTCTGTTGGAAATAGAATCGCTAGCTTGCGTATGATTTTTGATATTCATCTTGTTGGCTTAGGATCTTGGCTAGTTGACAAAGACGATGTGATTTGAGTTAATTGATTTTAGTTTTCGTAGCTCAAATGGGATGTAGACAACAGCTCAAAGGATTGCTGATTATTTGAATGGTGAGCTCCCGCAAGAATGTAGACCAACAACATGTCGTGTCGAGTTCCTTTCATTATTTAGCAAAACTGGTATAGCGCATCAGTTTGTTTAGTTCAAATTTCAGCCTAAACTACCACTTCTAGTTTAGATTAATCCTTCCTAGCCCGTTGCTTTAAGTTGAATCGCCAAACAGACCGCCTACCGAATACACATGAAATCGAGAATTAATATGAGTTAGCCAATACTACAGGATGATTCACCCAACAGCTCGATCAACATCCTCTGAGCAATACTTTACTTCTATGATCATGGACACTTGCACAGACAATTTGTGACACTCTCATACACAGCTCATTGTCAGGCCAATCATTCATTTCGCCACACATTACCATTACGCCACCGAGTAATTCAGCTTAGAGAATTACATCAGCCACCATTTTAAAACTGTATAGGTTCCTATTTTGCTTACTATAATTGCAGAAATGAGAATTTTTCTTTAAACATTATATTCACTGTAAAATCTGATAGTAATTTTGGCCCCATAGATTGGCATAGATTTTATTAAGCGTATCAAGTTTGAGGATAGTGTTCTTCCCAATATGGCAAAGTTTCAGTTATGTCAGTTTAAATTACTATCTGTTAAGTCGATATTGCATTCTTCGCTTATTGACATTAATTAAGCCCAATATATGCGTTGATAGAGACAGTTGGCCTATAGCCTATATTATGCAGTGTGGTTTATTGTTCATAGTTTCTTGCATGAATGTTTGAGATGGTGAAATTTGATTGCCTCTTTTCGGCTCTATGGATCCATATTGCTAACAGCGTTTAATGATTTGAGGACTAATTTCATGATTTCCGAATCATGTAAAGAAGCACAATGATATAACTTTGAAAGTTCTGTTCTAGGCATTGCAAATAACGTGCTGATAATAACATTCAGTATTATATTCATGTACGACACTTATCCAATATTTGTTTGAGACATTAGTATAGCATTTCGATTGGTTCATCATGCTGAAGTTTCATGTTGTTCTTTCACTTCTAATGCTAGGAGTGCTGAAAATATTTTGCCGGGGTAATTTGCCCCTTATTTACTTTAGTTATATTTATTTTCAACTGTTTTTCTAATGTGTATATCCATCAGCTCATGCTGATTCCCTTAAGAGGAAGGCCGCATCAGATAAGAGTTGTTCGTTTCAAAAAGACTTTGGAGTCACCTATTAATGTCCTTTCAATAACTCCATATAGCTGTTGAAAGGCTTCTAGCGTTCAGACATAAAGTAGCCTCTTAATTGCTTAAAAAAAGTACATGGATAGGTAAATCTAACCATATTAAGGTGACGGGCATTAAATTATGGTTGCAATTATTAAACCTCAACAAAGTGAATTCTTATGTATTACTTTCTACAAGACAGCTGTTTGTAAAGAACAGAGAGCATTCAGTCTTCTTATCCAATATATGCATTTTTGATTAGAAATAAGTATAATATAGGTATCACCTTATAGACATTGTTTCAAAGGTATCTGTTAGTGGCGTGAACTAGATGTTGCCCTCTAAACTTATCATGGACTTCGTTGATGCTTGATCATATTTGGCCTCATTTAAAAGCTTACCATTCTACAATACTTCATGTGTTCTTGATTTCCCTCCCACAATACAGTGATGTAAATTGTTCCAAATCTTACAACTAATAATAATTTTGTATTCAAGCTAATTTATTTTAGGGATCTCTGAGAGAAAATCTAATGAACACTTCGCCGCAAGTTTTACTACTGTTACAGTTGCACTAGAGTAATTGTGAAGTTAGCATTGATCATCAATTAGGAAAACAAGTAAATACTCAACATAGTAGCCTGACACAAATTGAATTTAAACGTTTCCTTAGACAATTTCTTTCGGATGAAGAAATTATAATTTACCTTACAACAGCAAAACTTAACTTTCTGGCATGACAAGATGAAAGGGAAAGCACCAATATTGATCAACCCTGCTTCAGCAGGGTAGATATACTGCGGACATGTACTCACATTTTTATCTTTTGCATCCTGGGGTTGGGACGACATCACATCATCGATTATTCTTTCTGTTGGTGAGTAGTTGTATGTACATAGTAAACCATCTTTATGACAGATAAATACACAATGATGCATAGTTTCACTGTTCTGGTTAGTTTACTTGATATGCGTCGCGGAGCCGTTTGGTCTGCAGAATTCTCGTTCAAGGCAGGCGAGACACCTTTGAAGCAGATTTTTATGTCTTAATATCAAAAATGAAGTAGGATATGCTTTTGCCAAATGCACTCTCTCAAACTTGGTTCTCCCTCAGATACGACATCCTGTGGCCTCTTTCCCCGGTGAATGTTCCACAATCAGAATGCCAAAGCTGTAGACATGCCCATTTTTGAGACATTGCCCTGTAGATCCATACTCTTATTATTTTGTCATTTATCTAGGATCCACACTTATAGTTGTACTTCTGCGAGTGATTGATGCTATCTTATTCGACTGATTATTGGTTATCAATTTTACGAAATTCGTCGACTCTAATGCTTGAGTATATTATGTGCTCTGGCATTTCACTCGTAATGAAGGAAACGTTAGAATGTATAATTACCACTGAGCGTATATATGGTACGGAGCTGCGGGTCGTTCAGTGCATGACAAATTCAGGCATTGAGGTGATATTTTCACTATATCCGTCTAGGTATGTTCTGTAGCTTTGTACATCCCGGGCAGCGCGGGGGCGCGCGCGGCCGCCGGCCTGGGCGGGGTCGTGCCGGGCAGCTGCGTACCCACACGTACTGATTACGGCGTGCAACAAAATTGCCACCCGCCTTCTGTCCTCTTCGGTCCATTTTGCCCGCGGAATTCAGAGAGAAATTAATGCATACACCTTTGAGCAGTCTATTCATTGTAGCATCCAGGCCGGTAACTGCTGCGCAGCAGGCAAGCATAGCTTGTAGGTTGGAAACCGAATTAAGCATAAAATTTTAACAGTGGTAAGCATAAACATTATTTCAAAAACTCTAGATTTCAACATATCCTGGTCAGCGTGGTTAGAGAATTAATCCGGAACGGGTGGGCTGTTGATAATTCGCTCGTGTGTTAGATTCTATAGATCCTGAATTGTACTTCTGATTGTTTATTATAAGCAATAATGTGAACTCGATCGCCAATAACGGTATAAAATCCCTGGTCACATTTTGGCAATGGGGTATGGCACGGTGTTTGAACGTAAGAAAAGGTAAACTTTCCCTAGCTTTATGGGAATATACCCAGATTTGCAAACCGGGCGGGCATTCAAGAGAGACCTGGGGAAGAACCTCTTCCCCTTGCGGGCGCGAGCGGGCCACTGCCGGCTGCATCCCATTGCACTTACATTGGCTCCCAGACTTGTTGCTGATTAGCCTGGCTTGTTTCTTCCAACGGGCCACGTGGGCTGTGGAATTTCACAGTTGATAATGTATGCTGAATACATACTTTTTGATAGTTTATTGCTTGGCTTGTTAACCTTTTTTAAACAGGATGATTACATTGTTTGTACTTGCTTATATTCATTTTTTTATAAGTTCTCTCATATACTAGACCACCTTCATCAGATACAGAAAGGTATACAATCCTGTTACTATTTCTCTCTCTTTTTTTT
>NC_033795.1:72597928-72610571 GCF_001876935.1 Asparagus officinalis | reverse complement strand
CTATATTCATTATTTATAGACTTCATAACAATAGTTTACATCTTTCTTCAAGTCTATAAAATCATTTTGCATTGTTTCAAAACATGGTTAAGCTAAAATATCCAAACTCATATGTTCATATTTTCATTTTTTAAACTATTTTACAAAATGATGATATTTTTCATTTGGGAGGTCCTTTTCAAAAACCAGTTTTTGTAGCATGTGTATTATCATGTCTACAATTATTTTCTAAAGTTTTACATTTTTTAGAATTTGTTTGATATTTTTAAACAAGGTTTTAAAATCAGAAAACTGTTTCAAACCTGTCATTTTTTATATATCAGTTTGTGGTCGACTGCCTTGAGTCCAGAGACTCAGATTGGTTTTTGATGGTTCACGGTTGACCATGGCAGTCGACGGGATGTAGTCCAGAGAGTTTCGCGGTCGATCGCCACGGTCGACCGGCTGATGTCTAGAGGCAAAGTTCTGTTTCTGACCCGCTCGCGGTCGACCGCGCGTTCTCCACGGTCGACCGTCAAGGCTCTTTTCCTGAGCTGTTTTCCATAGTGTTTTTGGTCTTTTCTGTTGGGTTTTTGGCTGAGGTTTTGGGAGGCTATAAATACTCCCTTGCTCTCATCTTTCAATATAACTAAGAGAATGTTTTAAAAGAGTTTAACAAGGGTTTAAGCTTGTTTTGTGTTTGTTTAAAAGAGTGTTTAAGAGTTTTATTTGTGAAGAAGTTTCTTACAAGTGGAGGAGATCATCTACATTATTTGAGCTTTATTTTAATCCATCACTCCATCTTGTTGTTTCAGAGAAGAATTTCTAAACTCAATACTAGCTTTGCTTTAATTATTTGTTGTTTATCATTTTCATCAAGCTAGGGTTTACATTGAGTTTATGATTGATTTTCTCATTTTATCATTTTCATCAAGCTAGGGTTTACATTGAGTTTATGATTGATTTTCTCATTGCTTACACACACTGTTAGCCCTTATGTTTTGATGATGTTTTACAACCATCATTAACGGTACTAATTGCTTGTTAAGTGAAAATGTAGTTAATATATACATCAAGCATGTTAGTGCCACTTAATGGAGGATTGGATGGAATATGCGCTACAATGATGATATCCAAAGGAGGAGGAGGCATAGTGATGGAGCAACGTTCATTCAAGAACACTAAATACAATAAGAAGCTTCATCAAACTCAAGCTATATCAAGACTCAAAGAATTGTATTCTACGTGAGGATATTAAGTCTGCCTCCTTAGCAGGGAGGGGTTTCTTGCAAGAAGATCTTAAGGTGCGAGGGCTAACAACCGGGGCCTTCTCTCGAACTGCAAAATACAACGGAAAGAAGTGAGGAATTTTGACTCAAAAAGTCAAAAAAAATTTAAGTCTCGAAGACAGGCGGCTTGCAAAGTGCAAGCGAGCTACATCATGTGAACGAGCAAGTAAAA
Organism: Asparagus officinalis; assembly: GCF_001876935.1. Lineage (NCBI taxonomy): Eukaryota > Viridiplantae > Streptophyta > Magnoliopsida > Asparagales > Asparagaceae > Asparagus > Asparagus officinalis. Next base: position 72,609,131 of record NC_033795.1, on the reverse strand, counting down.
GTCACCTAAGAAAGACCAAAGCTCGCTAGACAGCAGAGCTCACTAGACAGGAACCTTGCCTAATAAAGGCAGAACTCACCAGACAAGATAAAGCATCCCTGACAAATGTAGAAGCTCGCCTGATAAGGCAGAGCTCGCCTGACAAAGGCAGAAGCTTACCTAACAAATAGAGCTCACCAGACAAGGCAAAAGCTCGCGTAACAAGCAAGCTCGTCTGAATAGCAGAACTCCGCCGGAGTCGATGAAGTTCACCACAGATGATGAACAAAATGTTGTTCATCTTCCCAACCCCATTCGTTAATGCGATCATTTCACACCCATAGTCCTTAACGTACCCTGGTAAGTTCGAGGCACGTTGGGGATGGTTGTCACGGCAGAAGCAACATCTGTAGCGTAGAAGAGGAAGATGATTCCTTCTTCCTATTAGAAGCGATCACTTCCACTCTTGAGGCCATTTGAAACTCGAGAACGAAGGACGGTTCAAGTTTTCTTTGAGAACTTGAACAAAAGTTTTGATGGCACAGTAACCTCACAATGAGGAAGATGAGTGCTTCATATAGACAAATCTCAATGGCTAAAATTCGCCAGCACAGTCGAAACGAGCAGCTCAGATTGCCCACAACGTTTCGATTCAACAGTTCGAATCGAACGGCCATGAGCATGGCGGGATGTTTGGAATTCCAAAATGAACAACCAAGATCTGGCGGTTCGAGCTCGTCGGATGCTTGAGCTCACCTTATGATTGATCTCGCCTATCAACAGACTGAGCTCGTCTAATGCTCGAGTTTGCTTGTTGACATCTTAAGCTTGCCTGATGATCGAGCTTGCCTATCAACAGACTGAGCTCTCCCGATGCTTGAGCTAGCCTGTGTTAGCCTTCTAGTTTTGATGATGTTTAACAAATAATTTACCACTAATTTTGTTTGTCTAGTATTTGTGTTTTCGTATTTATTGTAGACAAACAACGTAGTTGGAGGATGGATGGAATAGCACTTCAACGACGATATCAAATGGAGGTTGGCGGAATTGTGGAGTGAAGCAACATACAATTCAAGTTAAAGATCAAGTTTAAGCTTCATCCGCAAAGTTTACCAAGTCATGCTCATTGAAGACCTTCATCAAGCTTGGGTATATTTAGTATATGTTTATATTATGTGTGTTTAAATACTCTAAGCTCAATATCACATACACACACATATATATTTGTGATTTTCGTAACTATAAGTGTTTTTATGCAAAATAAGTTTTGGACTATATTTACATCATAAACAACTTTTATTATGTCCATATAAATATTCCATAAGTTTTCAAAACTTGTTTTGAGTCAAAAATAACAATCACATGTTTTTCATATATACGTCTTTTAGTGTTTTTGCAGAATACAGTGTTTTTCACAAATTATAAATGCAAATTGAGAAATTTTTTTTCTAACATGTTTTTTTCCATGTTTACAAACATTTCCAAAGTTTCATCAAGTTTGGAATTGATTTGTTATGTTTAATGGAATTTACAAAATCATGTTTTTATTCGTGCATGTTTTTACAAAACCGATGAGTTCTCATAAATGGGAAGTGATATTCTAGAAATTATTTTTTTGACATGTTTATCTATATGTTTAGAAACTTATCTCAAAATTTTACTATTTTTGGAGTTGATTTACTTTGCCTAATTGATTTTACAAAATCATGTATCACAGTAGATTTTCAGAAACTGTATTTCTATGTTCAAACATTTATTTATCTCAACTGGGAAATGATTTTTCCGAAATTCTTTCTCTAACATGTTTTTATACATGTCTAGAACCTTCCCTCAAAATTTCATAATTTTTAGAGTTGATTTACTATTTTTAATTGATTTTATAAAACCGGATGTACCTACTACAGTACCACCGGTCGACCGCGCTACAGTTCCGGTCGACCGCGCTACAGTTCCGGTCGACCGCGCTACAGTTCTGGTCGACCGGCGATCTTTCTGTTATGTTTTGTGACCGCTCCGGTCGACTGCCGCTCTGTCAGATTGGTTCTAACGGCTAGTTTTCAAGGGTCATTTACTTTGGGGTTTTTGCTGATATTTCCTCTTCCTATATATACCCTCATTGCATTCAATTCTAGAAGTTAAGAGAATGGTTTAAAAGGTTTTAACAAGGGTTTAAACTTGTTTAGTGTTTGTTTAAGTTTGTTTTAAGAAGCTTTTAAGCATTAGAGTGTTTTGGTTTTGTGATTCAATTCAACAAGAGCTTGAGGAGATCATCTATTGGTGTTTGGGCATTCAACTATTCTCCCTCCAACTCTTGATATATTGAGAAGTTTTCTAAACTCTATTTCTAGCTCTTTTATATATTTGATTATCATTGTTATTAAGCTAGAACTACTTTGAGTTTAGTTTTGATTTATATCTCTTTGTTCACACATAACCTTTTGAGCTTATTGTATTGACATTCATAGTATAATTTGGGTTGTGGGTTTGTGACTAAGAGTTATGCTTAATTGACTTCTCACCTTGTTAGAGAGAACAATCATTTGTTAATTTGTGCTTATCATGAGAATCACTTTGTAATACACTTGTACACCGAGTGAGAAGTGTGTGGTGAGAGTCGGGGATCGTCTCAAGAGGAGTGGCGTCGGTTGACATGCCTAGGGAGAGGTTGTAACCGAGCACTTGAGGGAGACACGGCTAGGTCCAACACTTAGTGGGTGTAGAGTGTGATTGCAAGAGTGTGAGTTGTAGAGTTTTCGGTTAACTAGAAAACCGAGTGTGTAGAAGAAGTTCCGGGTTCCAAACCGGATTGTGTTAGTGGATTTCTCCCCGGTAGTGGGGAGCAGAGACGTAGGACGGAAGGTCCAAACTCCGTGATCATATTGTGTGTTTGCATTGTTTATTTGCACACTATCACATTTGTAGTTTGATTATATCACCCTTGTATTAGTTTATATATCCTTGCATATATTTGTAATATTTATCATATAGGATATATCTCATTGTGTATATTGCTTATCCTAGCTCATATATCTTGTTGTATTTCATACTTACTAGGATAACTTGTTAATTAGTTTTAATTAACATAAAATCAGATTAGATTAGCACAAGACCCTAATCACCCTCCTCTAGGGTCTAACAATTGGTATCAGAGTTTGGTGCTCTTTGATTTAAGGTCTAATCGCCTTGAGTTAAAGATCCAAGTTATCTTATTGTGCTAATCTTGTTTTGAGCTTTATTTGTATCTTGCTAGCCTTTTATTTTATGGATATGCATGGTTTAGGTTATGTCATCAATATTGCTCCTAGATTAGATAATTTCCCCTATACCCAATGGTGTGTTAGATTTAAACTTTTTGTTCAATCTAAACACTTTGATTTATGGGAAATTATAGATGATGTTTATATTGTGCCCACTTTGGAGAAATCCAAGTGGAATAAGAATGATCATCGTATGTTTACAATGAATAATATTTTGTTAGAATATTTGCTAAATGCTTTTGATTCATCTATGTCTAACAAGTTTGTTCATTTTGATAGTGCTTACAAACTTTGGAAATTTATAGAAGCACATCAAGGGGACTTAGAGGCGATCCAACAAGCTTTGGAGGATCCGACTTCAAGTTCATACGGAGCATCATGCACACGGCCACTAGGCGATAGCCCTAGTGAGGTTTGCGAGTTTGAAACCACTAATGATTTATCTAGTGATGAACTTGCTTGTGCTAGTGAAAAATTGTTGCATGCCTATAACTTATTGCATAAAAATTTTATTGATTTAAAAAGCAAGCATGAGTATTTGAAATCCGATCATGGGTTGTTAGCATCTAAGTTTGATACTATTTCTAATGAAAATGTGATCCTTAAAGAAAACAATGAAAAATTAAAATTGGATCATGTTTCTTTAACTTCAAACGTTGCTAGTTTAACTCATAAAAGAGATAATACCATGTTAGAAGTAAAGAACATACAAAATAATACTGCTTCTTTTATAAATGACTATTTATGTTCTACTTCTAAAAGTGCATATGTGCCTAAAAATGAAGATTTGAATCTTATGAAAAATAATATTTCATCTTTAGATTCAACATAAGAAACTTATGGACAAGTGTGCTAAATCTAGTAAATCACCCACACACTATGCACACTTGTATAGCAAAGTTTACAAGTACTCCATTTGTGGTCGTAAAGGCTATTTAGCTAAATTTTGCTATGATGCACATAAATCCTCCAAGACTAATATTTCTTGTGCATCTCATAAGTCTTCTTCATCACATACACATGCACATGCACACTCTCATAAAGTTCATCATATGCATGCTCATGTGTATTCATGTGATCTTTGTGATCGTTTTGGTCATTTGGCCAAATATTGTTTTGATTTAAAAAGAAAATCTTATTTGCCAAATGTTTCTAGTAGGCCACATGTTTTTAGATGTGATGTTTGTGGTAGATATGGCCACTTAGGAAAGTTTTGTTTTGATAATGTTTCACATTTACAAAATAATCTTAAAAGAAAATCTTTATTTGCAAATGTTCCCCGCGCACGAGCTAATGGTCCACAAAAACAAATAGATCTCTTTCATTGCACAAATTGCAATCGGAAGGGTCATTTGAGCGATTATTGCTTTGACCGTGTTAGTGCACCACATATGCCTAAGAGGGTTCATAACCCTATGGCTTTGAGCTCAAATGATAGGGGTCATGTCCCTAAATCTTTTGGTACCAAGAGTTCTTGGGTACCAAAACAATTTTGAATTTTAAACCAAGAATTTTAATGTTTTTATCTTTCTTTTTCTTGGTTTTGAAAATTATGCTTAGAAACATTTTATGAAAACACTTCTTAAATTGATCAAATCTTTTGTTTTCATGATTATTTGTTTCGATCTTGATGAGAGGACTATGTTTGTATTACCCTCCGGAGTTATTGAGTGTTTATTCCCAAATATTGTTTACCGGGTGCTAAAATGTTTATATGGGTTGATACTAGCTCAAGAGCTAGATATAGTTGCCTCTCTTGATTTTTAAATCAATGATGATTTGATTTTACGTTTTTGGACTTAAATTTTGTTTTATGAATTCTTTTGGTTGATTTGTTTTCATTTGAAAACTTTTTGCATGATTTTCATGTTTCTTTTCATTTGATTTATAAATCTATTTTTATACATGATTTTTATGTTTTGAGACACATTATTTAAATGGCATATTAATATGTGTCATCGTTGTATTTTTGTATGTGAGTCTTGTTTAGCATGGTTATGCTTGCTCACATGTTTGCCTTGCACTTTATTTTATATATTCCATATGGCTTCTTGATAGGGGGAGAAATCCCTATATCTTTTTATGTTTGATACTCACCCATGCTTATTGATAGGGGGAGCTTTCGCTCTCTTATTCTTTTGTCCCCTTTTTGATGTTGTCAAAGGGGGAGAAATATTGTGAGTATATTCTTTCTTGTTTATATGCATGTGAATTATAAATTATATACTTTTTTCCTTCATGCATATATCTCTTTTTGTAAATTGTTTGTCATCATCAAAAAGGGGGAGATTGTTGGCCTTCTTGTTTTGATGATGATTTACAAACAATTTACTACTAATGTTGTTTGTCTAGTGTTTGTGCATTCCTATGTATTGTAGACAAACAACGTAGTTGGAGGATGGATGGAATAACGCTTCAACGACGATATCAAATGGAGGTTGGCGGAATTGTGGAGTGAAGCAACATACAATTCAAGTTAAAGATCAAGTTTAAGCTTCATCCGTAAAGTTTACCAAGTCTTGCTCATTGAAAACCTTCATCAAGCTTGGGTATATTTAGTATAGGTTTATATTATGTGTGTTTAAATACTCTAAGCTCAATATCACATACACACACATATATATTTGTGATTTTCGTAACTATAAGTGTTTTTATGCAAAATAAGTTTTTGACTATATTTACATCATAAACAACTTTTATTATGTCCATATAAATATTCCATAAGTTTTCAAAACTTGTTTTGAGTCAAAAATAACAATCACATGTTTTTCATATATACGTCTTTTAGTGCTTTTGCAGAATACAATGTTTTTCACAAATTATAAATGCAAATTGAGAAATTATTTTTCTAACATGTTTGCTTTCATGTTTACAAATATTTCGCAAAGTTTCATCAAGTTTGAAATTGATTTGTTATGTTTAATGGAATTTACAAAATCATGTTTTCATTCGTGCATGTTCGTGCATGTTTTTACAAAACAGATGAGTTTTCATAAATGGGAAGTGATATTCTAGAAATTCTTTTTTTGACATGTTTACCTATATGTTTAGAAACTTCTCTCAAAAGTTTACTATTTTTGGAGTTGATTTACTGTGCCTAATTGATTTTACAAAATCATGTATCACAGCAGATTTTCAGAAACTGTATTTCTGTGTTCAAACATTTATTTCTCTCAACTGGGAAATGATTTTTCAGAAATTCTTTCTCTAACATGTTTTTATACATGTCCAGAACCTTCCCTCAAAATTTCATAATTTTTGGAGCTGTTTTACTATTTTTAACCGATTTTATAAAATCGGATATACCTGCTTCAGTACCGTCGGTCGACCGAAATTTCCGCCGGTCGACCGAAATTTACCATCGGTCGACCGAAATTTCCACCCGGTCGACCGAAGGCTCTCTGGATGTCTCCTGAGCTTCTGACCTTGTTCGCGGTCGACCGCGATTTTCATCGGTCGACCGCTGGAGTCCCAACGGCTCTTTTTAGAGCCGTTGAAGATGGTTTTTTGGTCTTTTGACTTGGGATTTTTGGCTGAGTTTTGAGAGGGTATAAATACCCATTGTTGATCTCTTTTCAAACTATCTAAGAAGTTTTTAAACAAGTTTTAAACAAGGGTTTAAGTGTGTTTAAGGGTTTGTTTTTGTTTGTGAAGAAGTTTTCACAAGTGGAGGAGATCATCTTCTTGTTTGGGCTCCAATCTCCATCTCTCCATCTTGTCTTCCATTGAGAAGTTTTCTAAACTCTACTCTAGCTTTCATTTGTTATTTGTTAATTATCAATTCTATTAAAGCTAGTTTTATATTGAGTTTAGATTTGATTTCACTCATTGTTACACACACCCACTTTGAGCTTATTGTACTTGAGGGAGATACGGCTAGGTCCAACACTTAGTGGGTGTAGAGTGTGATTGCAAGAGTGTGAGTTGTAGAGTTTTCGGTTAACTAGAAAATCGAGTCTGTAGAAGAAGTTCCGGCTTCCAAACCGGATTGTGTTAGTGGATTTCTCCCCGGGAGTGGGGAGCGGAGACGTAAGACGGAAGGTCCGAACTCCGTGATCATATTGTGTGTTTGTATTGTTTATTTGCACACTATCACATTTGTAGTTTGATTATATCACCATTGTATTAGTTTATATATCCTTGCATATATTTGTAATATTTATCATATAGGATATATCTCATTGTGTATATTGCTTATCCTAGCTCATATATCTTGTTGTATTTCATACTTGCTAGGATAACTTGTTAATTAGTTTTAATTTGCATAAAATCAGATTAGATTAGCACAAGACCCTAATCACCCACCCCTCTAGGGTCTAACAGCCTGATGCTTGAGCTCACCCACACCTCATAAGAGTTGTTATATCAAGCAACACAGCCTAATCTAATTACAACCCAACGGTTGTAATTAGCTTAACCTAATGCCTCGAATGGCTAAGGGTAAGGAAGAAATTTTAGCGTTAAGTCTAAAAGAAGCCTTCTGATAACTCATCATACCGAGGGGAATGGTATGACTAGCCCGATTTAAATGATAATTGGTAAAGGCAAATCAAACTCATTGATAGCGGAAGGCTAGCTAAAAATCCTAAATATTGGTCAACTAAGGGAATGAAAGCAAGAAAAATATGCAAGTTATTAAAAAGCGACAATAGGGTGACAAAAGCATAATTTCATTCAGAAAGAAATTCTGACAATACAAATTTTGATAATACATTCAAACAAAGTCAAAATCCCTTCAATCGCGACTCAACATCTTGAATCGCTCTTGCATACTCCCTCTCCAGAGTGGTAAGGACCCTCTAACGGATCTCATCCTCGGTAAGTGAGATGATGTTACTCAACTTGTCCCTCACCGACTTCATGGCTTGATCCTTCTCCTCAAAGTTGACAACGAGCAGCCTCTGTTGAGTCTCGATCTCCTCCAATTCTTTCAGTGCCCGTTCGTGAGCCTTCTCCTTAGCGACTACGAAGGCTTGCATCTCGGCGATGGTCTACTTTGTCCACGACATGGATTCAACTGCATCTACCAAGAAGGCACTGGTCTTCCGATGTTACTCGTCCATCTTACTACCTTCTGTCGTGCCTCACTCCAGTTCTTTAGCTAGTCTAGCCTCCTCACTCATAAGATCATCTAAGAGTTGCTCCTGCTCTTTCAAAGTCACTCGAGCTCTGTCAAATGCTATGTTGATGATATTTGAGTTCTCATAGCGAAGGGAGGATAACTCTCGGGTACTCTTCTCTGCCAACTCCAAACGCCTCCACAATAGAGAAGCTGCATCTACGGTAACCAATTTGCTTAGGTTGTCCAAGTACATTTGCAAGACTTGTTTAAACTCATTAAGAGAGTAGCCTTCTTCTAACACCATGTGGATGCTATCATGGAGAGAAGTTTTGCCACGCCCCGCTTCTCAAAATACCCGAGAATCGGAACGTGAACAAGCCCACGACATTTTAGATTAAGGAGAATAAATAAAAATAAATATTTCTCCTCAAACTAATATGCTAAGCATCAAGAAATGAATGCAAAGACATAGGTCCCTAATTACAGTAGAGAGAATATAATGAACAACACAGAATAAAATAATACATATCACAAATGAAATATCATCCCAGACATAATATTTGAGTCAACATGCCCTTATACAAACTATCTAAATGAAATACTTGAGAATATAAAATACAATGATCAAGTGGAAAAGAAAATGCTACAAAAGTAAGCTATGACCATCAAACAACTAGAGGGAATAACTAAACTTCGGCTTCTTCTGCTTGGTCTACAAAGCACTCCTGCTAAGAATATCCTAGCTCTGGCACATCTCCAAACTAGACCTATCCTTCATCTATGTCTGACACACACCAGAGAAAACAAGTGTACATCAGTGCGCATGACACACGACAAGATCCCACAAAACAAATAGAACAAACAAAAACCCAAGTGGAAAATGATACCATAACAGAAATGACAAAAGAAACATGCAATTGGAAGTCCAACAAAATCAACCAACAAGTCGATGATGCAACAAGCGATCAAAATAATCATCCAAGTAACAAGGTCATACAGCTAGATGGAATTAATACTTAAAAATCTATAAGAAGAGATGTAGTACGTCGAACGAAATAATCCAAATAAGGAAACCCTCATGTATATACCATATGTCTCAAATTGAGATGTAGTACGTCGAACGAAATAATCCAAATAAGGAAACCCTCATGTATATACCATATGTCTCAAATTGTAGATAATTAAATATTTCATGTATATACCATATGTCTCAAATTGTAGATAATTAAATATTAACCCCGATCTATGTATGAAAGAAAATACAACTGGCCTATATCTCATAAGAATCCGTAATCACTTTAAGTAACAAGGTCAGGCAATTAACCATTCTATAACAGCTCACTAGTCGACATGTCACACAAAGTCAACGATCATTTTACCAGATAATTGACTATTCACAAATCCTCCACGCGCATCTAACCCTGCAAAACAAGAGGCTAGAGGACTACACGCAATCCGATCTCGGCCTGGACCGAACTCAGGCAAAGCTCAGGTGACGAAACAGGTCACGGATCCAAGTGGCGAAATAGGTTACTTGGTCCAACAAACCAACCCCACGACGAAATTGGTCTCTGGTGCAGGCCTGGAAGATACATCAACAGTCACATCCAAACACATGAACATTAACTTCCCCATCCCAACTCTTCTCGTTTTTCTAAATCAACAGTCGTATTCCACACTAAAAATCTGATTCACCACCTAAACTCAGTCAACACACCCACACATGTCACTAGGTCCGTTCATGACACACGAGGCCTCTAAGTCATGAACTATTAAGGGTTCTCAAACACAACCAGGGACAATAATAATATGACTACTTCTGTGCAAATACATTAAAATAGAATGCAAGACATAAAATGCAATCATAAAGAGTAAAACATGCATGCATTCTAGTTTTATTAATATATTGTTATCCGAATCTCAAAACCACTCATAAAAAAATATCCGTAGCTAATAATATCCAATATGACTACGGTTAAAACTGAAATCGAAACCCGTAATTTTTTTTGTACATGAAATGTCATAATCTACAACTACACCCACAAAATCATAAATTACATAAAAATCCAAAATAAATAATTCTTTTTACAAATAAATTCCTTTAAATCATCATAATTATCAAAAATGATTCTTTTTCCAACATAATTCCTTTTAAATTATTATAGTTTTTCTAAATGATTCTATTCTCAAATAAATTCTTTTTAATTAATATAATTATCCAAAAATGATTCTGCTACCGAAATAAATTCTTTTAATTTATCATAATTGTTCTAAAAATACTATTTATCATATTGTTATGATTTATCTAATATTATTCATCAAACATCCCACTCATATACTAATATACCACAATCTAATCTATGCAATTAATTAATTCACAACGGATCTAAAAATTGTAAAGACGAGTCAAAGGGAAGTGAAATCTTGCCTGCGAGGCCAAGGGACCTATGGAAGAGGCGACGGTGTCATTGCTTGCTGTTCGTTGCTCGGCAAATCGGAAGGGTGGGTAGCGGTTCGGTTAGGGGGTTGAGGCGTTGCTATAGGGGGATTTGACGTTAACAATGACAGTCAATCTGGACCGAGGGGTCGGCGTGGCGTACGAGTAAGGAGAAGAAGAGGGGGCTGGATCTTAGGGGAGAGGAGCAGCAGAGGAAAGGATGGAGCTCGGGGGTGTCAGGGGCGAGGGTAGCTAGCAAAATCAGGCGGAGCTCGACGACGAGGAGTTCAGGCTCGGGATGACGATGAGGAAGGTTAAGGCTGTGCTGCAGGTAGTCATCGGTGTGGGGCTCAGGGCTTGGGTAGTCGGATCTTGGAGGCATGGTGGCTAAGCTTATGGGCTAATGGTGGCGAGTCTGAGCATGAGTGAACGACGGTGACGGGGATGGTGCTCGTCAGAGCTGAGCGC
>NC_033795.1:72592232-72597918 GCF_001876935.1 Asparagus officinalis | reverse complement strand
TGGGTGCTCGGGTTCGGGTGGAGGAGGAGGTTTGGTTGTGGGTGATGAAGGAGAGGGAGAGAGTAGATCTGAGGGAGTTGGGTTTCTTTGAGAAGTAAGAGGAGAGAGGGTGAGGTGACAGCTATTAAGAAAAAACAAAAAAAAAGAATATGTCTATATACAAATTAGAATTAGGGTTAAGGTCAGGGGAAAAAGAGATTAGAGTTAATTTATAAAAAGCTAAAATAATTAGGGAAAATTAGAAATAATTAGGGTGTAATTATTATAATTAATAACAATATTTATAATAACAACACAATAATAAAACCAATATTAATTAAAAAGTTTCCATCGTAACAAGTTAATTTATAATTATCAAAATCATTAAATAAATATAAAATTAGATTTTTAAATCATAGAAAATTCTAGAAATTTGAGAAAATACAAATACTCTTTTTAAAATAATAATTTTATATTTTAAAATACCTCAAAATTATTTTAACTAGTATAAAAAATTCTTGGTCCTTACATTGAGTCAAAAGGAAGTCAGATCTTGCCTGCGAGGCTAAGGGACCTACAGACGAGGCGGCGGTGTCATTGCTTGTTGTTCATTGCTTGGTGAATTAGAAGGGTGGGCAGCTATTCGGCCATGGGGTTGAATCGTCACTATAGGGGGATTTGACGACAATGACGACGGCTGATCTGGATCGAGGGGTCGGTATGGCGTCGGGTTGAGGAGAAGGAGCGGGGGCTAGATCTGAGGGGAGAGGAGCAGCAGAGGAAAGGGCAGACCTTAGGGGCGTCAATGGCGAGGGTGGCTATCGACGTCCAGCGAGCTACGACCGGAGGTGGAATTCGGGCTCGGGTGGCGATGAAGGAAGGTCGAGGCCTGTGCGTGCAGGGTGGTCATCAGCGAAGGAGCTTGGGGCTTGGGCAGTCGGATGTTGGAGGCGTGATGGCTGAGCTCATAGGATGATGGTGACGGGTCTGAGCTCAAGCTCGAGGGAATGGCAACGACGGGGATGGTGCTCGTCAGAGCTAAGCACAGCTCGACTAGCGAAGGAGGGGCTTGGGTCCTCGGGTTTGGGTCGAGGAGGAGGTTTGGTTGTGAGTGATGAAGGAGAGGGAGAGAGTAGATCTGAGGGAGTTGGGTTTCTTTGGGGAAGGAAGAGGAGATAGGGGGAGGTGACGGCTGGTGAGAGAAAACAAAAAAATATTATGTATATAAACAAATTAGAATTAGGGTTAGGGTCAAGGGAAAAAGAGATTAGAATTAATTTACAAAAAGCAAAAATAATTAGGGAAAATTAGAAATAATTAGGTAATAATTATTATAATTAATAACAATATTTATAATAACAATACAATAATAAAACCAATATTAATTAAAAAGTTTTCACCGTAACAAGATAATTTATAATTATCAAAATCATTAAATAAATATAAAATCAGATTTTTAAATTGTAGAAAATTCTTGATATTTGAGAAAATACAAATACTCTTTTGAAAATAATAACTTAATATTTTAAAATAGCAGAAAATTATTTTAACTAGTATCGAAAATTCTTGGTCCTTACAAGTTTGGATGTCTCGGATCGTCCGCTCCACGATTCTGTAGGCATATAAAATTGCTTATAGGTCCCCTAGCATAGCTCGGCACAAACCGACGAACCAACGAGGCGACGAGATCGACGAATCGCACAGAAGCGACGGAATGCATCCATACGCGTTCGAAATCAAGCCAAGTGTTAAGGAATCAACGAGTCATCCAACCGAGAACAGACTCGGACGAATCACGATCGAATCAAGATCAGTTTCGGACTCGAACTCAGAAGCGGATTTACTGCCAAATCAGGAATCAGATTTACTGCCAAATCAGGAATCCGACTTACTGCCAAATCAGATCAACCAATCAGAGTCTCAATCAACCGAATCACGGACAAAACCGGAAAACGGACACAACTCAAAAACTCGGAAAACCCACACCTAAGGGGGCTCGGCTTAAGCCGAGCCACCCATAGGTGGCTCGGCATTCCCTTTTTGCAGCCACTGTCCTGAGAGCCTATAAATAGGCCTAGAGATGTTCATTTTCAGGGGTCGAACTTTCAAGAGCCGAAACTCTGCCGGATTGAAGAGTGAACTCGGAGCTTGAAGACCAGAAGACTTGCACCATTCAGATCTGATCCTCGGCGACCATCCACGTCAGAAAAGGCAGGATCTCGAGAGGAAGAAAGAACAGATCTGAGATCTACACGAGACTACACTCCAGATCTAAGCTTGGTCTTAGATCTCGAGATCTGAGCGATTATTCCCTTGGTGGATTAATCCCTCCCGGCTATTATTCCCTTCGTGGAATAATACCCGCATACTCGTGTAGATCCGACCGGATCTAGATCGCGCGGTGGTCCACGGATTAACCCCGGCGCAGGCAAAGAACCCACCAAAGCGAGCGACCGCAAAACAGGAGCTCGTGATTTGTTCACAGAGGAGAGTTGTAATTTTTCTTTATTTTCTTTGATTTAGTTGTAACCGGATCTATAAAAGACCGGATCTTTGTAACCCAAGATGACAATCATATCAATGAAAAAGAAAACAGTTTTCCACGCGAACAATCTGGCGACCACAGTGGGAGCCGACGATCTCGCCAACGAGATCGATGCGTCGCAGCCGCGGATTGCAATCCCGGTCGTGGAGGAGGTCGAGTACGAGTTCGACCAAGCCAAGTTCGAGGAGTACGTGTCCTCGTCCGGCTCTATCTCCCCCCGCAAGTCCAAGAAGTTCTCCTCCGGGAGAAAAGCTCGTTGGTTTGAAGCTGCTCGGGAAGCCCACGAAGCTCTCAACCCAACTGACGCCGAAGTTGCGTCAAATGAAGTTCCACCGACCTCCAATCAGGTCAACCCAACTCCCGCCAACGCCTCCACTGTTCAGGGCGTTGTGACTCTCTCAAAGAGAGCCCGCCAGAGGCGTCGTCAACGCCTTGCGCGGCAATTCGCTAAGGCGATGGAGTCTACGGACGGATTCCGCTACCACGCGGAGTTGAAGAACAGAAGAGGCAAACAGCCTCAACCACCAATGAATGGCGACTCTTCCAAGCCGCCAAAGAAAGAATGGGTCCGCGTCAAACGGAACCGTTCGACACTCGAGGAGCGCATTCGCAAGCGCCGCGCGATGTCAGCGCAGGCACGGGCTCAAGCTCAGGAAGCCCGTAGAAAGCTGCAAAAGGAGGTGGAGAAGAAGCCACCACCAACACGACAAGTCTGGAAGCCTAAGTCTGAAGTGGCGACTCAGGCCAAAAAGCAACCAGTGCAGCCTTCTAAGGAAGGTCAAACTCCGGCGAGTCAACCAAAGTCGCCGTCAATCCCAATAACTTCTCCGGGAGATCATGCAGAGTCATCCCGCAAGAAGAAACCAATTTTGGAGCGCCTCGGTCCAATTCCTGACGTGAGAGGCAAAGCTCCAATTCACGAGCGTTTGGGCCCGATGAAGAAGCCCAGAACGACTCAACATACTGGGGGTCGCCATCACCTCCAGCATGACAAAGACCTCAAGGCAGCTGCGCGCACCAATTTGCGCATTGAAGTCCAAGATCACGCCGAAAATTCACGCCCAAAAAGGCATGTTTTGAGGCGGGTAACCTTTGAAAGCCCAAAGAAGGCAAGTCACCCTCAGATGGAAACATTATCATCTGATAGTGATAGTGTTATACCTGAGAAGGCGTGCCCGCACACGATAGGTTACTCTGACTGTCAAAATGACGAGTTGTACTATCGTGCTGGGGGTACGAATAGAACCAGGAAGAGGAGTCCCCGAGAACGGGAAATTCAATGTCCCTGTTCCAAACTCATTCGGGCGGTATTGTCGGAATGCAATTGCATTAAGGCGGTCCCCGAAAGAGTTTCAGTTTTTGAAAGACTTAATGCGGAAACGCCAAAACCAAGGCCTAGGCGCTTCCAACGAAGAAGAAGGGTGATTGAAGACGGAGAATTTCCGAGGGTCACCACCAACATGACGAGCAAAGGGACATCGGCACGAGAAGATTTCGAGTCGATTCTGAAAGCTTCCCGACCTAGAACCCGTCTGCAGTCCGGAACCATAGAGCGAGCAACTTATGGTAGGATTCGGACAAGACGCCCTTCAGAAGATGAAGAATCTGATGCCGGCTCCGCGGTGGCATCAGATAATACAGTATCCAGCGAGGGACAACCCCGCGAGGCCCTGATGATAAGTGCGGAGCAGATGGCCAAGATGCTTGAAGACGCTTTGGCTAAGCAGAAAGAAAGTTTCAAATTTGAGATGGAGATGGCCATGCAGCAGATGAGAGAAATGCATGACCAACAAATCCAAGCATTGGCGAACCAACAAGGCGTGCAGAATCATCGTAACCCGATTAATCTGGAAGATGAGGACACAAATGCTCGTAATACCAATGATCCTCCCGTCAACGCAGGGGGTGGTAATGAGAATGCTGGCGAAAACACCGGCGAAAACCTGAAGATCAAGAACCTCGAGAGCAAAATCAACACATTGATCTCCGCTCAAGAGACGAAGAAAACAGGCATTCCTTGCCCATACCCAAGAGAATGGGAATCAATCCCATATCCGGCGAAGTTCAGTCTAATTAACTTCACGCCGTTTAATGGGATGGGTTCACCTACCCAGCATTTGATTTACTTCAAATCGCACTTGGGGGTGATCTCTGGTAATGAGCCTCTGATGGTGCGGTCATTCGTCGGCACTCTTCGCGGAGCCGCCTTCGATTGGTATCGCCGCCTCAAGCCAGGCAGCGTGAACAGCTGGGATGACATGGAGACCAAGTTCCTGGCCAACTTCTTCGACGACGACACCGAGATATCTATCGGATCGTTGCTCGATGAGAAGCAGAAAGACGGAGAGTTAGTCGACACCTTCGTCAAAAGGTTCCGGAACAAGGCGATGAACTGCCGGGACCCGATCACCAATGAATTCATCCTCCAGACATGCCACAACAACCTTTCGCTGGACGTGTTGGAAGCAATGGGCACAGCACCGTCCAAAACGTGGCAGGATCTGAAAATCCGGGGAGAGCAAGCTGAGCGATTCCTCAAGAGGAAGAAGGCGAAAAGAGGCCAACCGGCGACGAGTGTTCCAAAGCAAAAATTCGTCCCACGGGGGAAAGGTAAGGCACAAGCTAATGCAGTTGATGCTAATCAAACGTTTCAATTGCAACCACAGCAACAGCAGCCACAGCAACAAGCACCCCAACAATCTCGAGGACAATGGCAACAACGGCCTCAGAAGCAGAAATCTGCGGAGCCGAGGTTTCCTAAAGTGTACTCCTTCAAGGATGATGAAGTTCCCGGCATCTTCAAATACCTGTTGGAGAACAACAAGATCCAGTTGCCGGCGATCGTGGATCAAGAAGGGGCCAGCAAAGTGACGGATCCAAAGTACTGCGCGTACCACAGAGCGGTCCACCACCCTACGAGATCATGCTACCACCTCAAGGACAAGATCCAGGCGTTAATCGACGTAGGAGTCATAACCCCGAAATCAGCCAAGAATGTAGGGGCCAACGCAGTGTCAATCAGTTTTGGGTCGGTGACTACAACTTGGTTCGAACCAAAACGCGTCACCAAAGTCGGGATGAAGACGGTGAATAACGATCCGCACGGACAGCGCCAAAAGGGACTTGTGCCGCACACAACCCCAAATGGCGAAATCCTTTGGG
>NC_033795.1:72579808-72591232 GCF_001876935.1 Asparagus officinalis | reverse complement strand
ATAACAGTTTTTCGGTTACAAAAGATCCGGTCTTTTTTAGATCCGGTTACAATGAAAATCAAAAATAAAAAAATTAAAACTTTCTCCTTGTTTGTCGAATGAATCGCAAGATCCTGTTTTGCGGTCTCTTGCTTTGTGTGGGTTCTTTGCCTGCGCCGGGGTTTATCCGTGGACCACCGTGAGATCTAGATCCGATCAGATCTGAGCAGTATGACGGGTATTATTCCACAAAGGAAATAATAGCCGGGGAGGATTGATTCATCAAGGAAACAATCGTCCAAGTCTCGGGATCTAAGACCAAGCTTAGATCTGGAGTACGTCTGCGTAGATCTGAAATCCGGTCCTCTCGAACACCTTCCTTTTTTGGCGTTGACGATCGCTGAGCACCAGATCTGGAAGAGTGAGTCCCCGAAGTCCCAAAGCTCCAATCTTTTCAAAGTTTCGAGTCTTGAATCCGACAGAGCTTCGCCTCCAAAATTTCCAACCCTTGAAAATTAACAAAAGGGGGCCTATTTATAGGCTACCCTCACTGTGCCTTGGGCACAGTGTGTAGGCATCAAAAATTGGGGTGGCCGGCACTGCGCCGAGCCCCCTTAGGGTGGCTCGGCTTGGGCCGAGCCACCTTGAGGTGGCTCGGTTTGAGCCGAGCCCCTCCGGGTGTGTTGTTCCGTCGTTTTCCGCTCTTGGTTCTATCTGTGATTCGGTTTTGTACTTGATTTATCCAGACTTGATTCGTTGACCTGATTTGGTAGTAAACCCGGATCCCGATTAGGCAGTAAATCCACTTCTGAGTTCGAGTCCGAAACCGATCTTGATTCGATCGTGATTCGTCCGAGTATGCCCTTGGTTGGATGACTCGTTGACTCTTCGAACACTTGGCTTGATCCCGCACGCGAATGGACGTATTCCGTTGCTTGCGTGCGATTAGTCAATCTCGTTGCCTCGTTGGTTTGTCGGTTTGTGCCGAGCTGAGATAAGGGACCTATAAGCAATTTTATATTTTAGCTAAATTTTGCTATGATGCACAAAAACATAAGAATATTAATTCTTCTTGTGCATCTCATAAGGCTTCTTCTTCATCACATGTACACACACATGCACCCATTGTTCATCATAAGCATGCTAATGTGTATCATTGTGATTTTTGTGGTAGAGTTGGTCACTTAGCCAAGTTTTGTTTTGATTTGCGAAAAGTTTCTAAATCGCAAAATATTTCAAGTAGACCAACATTATTTTAAAATGTTTCTCATTTGCAAAATAATCTTAAAAGACCATCTTTATTTGCAAATGTTCATCGTGCACATCCACATGGTCAACATAACCAAATGCATCCTCTTCATTGCACTTATTGCAATCAAATGGGTCATTTGCATAATTATTGCTATGACCGAACCCGTGTACTAAATGCGTCCAAATGGGTTCATAACCCTAGGACTTTGAGTTTGAATGATAGGGGTCATGTCCCTAAACCTTTTGGTACCAAGAATTCTTGGGTACCAAAACAAATTTAATTTTTAAACCAAGATTTTTAGTGTTCTTATTTTTTCTTTTCTTGGTTTTAAAAATTTTGTCTTAAAATCTTTTTGTTATGAAAACAAATTTTCTTTGATCAAATCTTTTTTTGTTTTCATGATTATTGATCTTGTTTTGATGAGAGGTTTTGTACTTACATAACCCTCTGGATTTATTGGGTGTTTATTCCCAAATCATGTTTACCGGATGCTAAAATGTTCATATGGGTTAATACTAGCTCAAGAGCTAGATAGAGTTGCCTCTCTTGATTTTTGAAAATCAATGATGATTTGGTTTTATGATTTAAACTTTGATTTATGATTTCAATTGGTTGATTTGTTTTCATTTGAAAATTTTTTACGTGATTCTCATGTTCCTTCTTTTGATTTCATAAATCTACTTTTATACATATTTTTTTTATGTTCTTTGATATGAGACACTTCTTTTTCATATTGACATTTTATATGTGTTCTCATTGTCTTTTTGTATGTGAGTGGTGTTTAGCATATTTCTCATTTATGCTTGCTCACATATGTTTGCCATGATATTCATTGCATATATTCCATATGGCATTTTGATAGGGGGGGAGCAATCCCTATATGTTTCTATATGTTATACTCACCTATACTTATTGATAGAGGGAGCTTTCGCTCTCTTATTCTTTTTGTCCCCTTTTTGATGTTGTCAAAGGGGGCGAGAAATATTGTGAGTATACAATTCCTTGTTTATATGCATGTGTATTATCTTGTATATGTTCATTTCCTTCATGCATATATTCCTTTTTGTAAATTGTTTGTCATCATCAAAAAGGGGGAGATTGTTGGCCTTCTTATTTTGATGGTGATTTAGCAAACAATTTACATCTAATGTTGTTTGTCTAGTGTTTGTGTTTTCGTATTTATTCTAGGCAAACAACGAGTTGGAGGATGGATGGAATAGAGCTTCACGATTGATCTCCAATGGAGTTGGCGAATGTCGGGTTGAAGCTACATACAATTCAAGTTAAAGATCAAGTTCAGAGCTTCATCGCGCAAATGTGTAACGCAAGTTGAGCTCATGAGATCACAGACAGCTTGGTAATTTAGTTTAGTGTTTATAGCTATGTGTGTCTTATTACGTTAAGCTCAATATCTATACACACACATTATATTGGTTTTTGCATATTATATATAATATAATATAATATAATATATATATATATATATATATATATATAATATATATATATATATATATATATATATAATATATATATAATATATATAATATATATATATATATATTATATATATATATATATATATATATTGTGATATATATACATATGTTTTTGGTTTTATAGTTTTCGAGTTTATATATGAAACAAATGCATAGAATTGTAAAATACTATTTTGTTTCATGTTTATATGCCTATATATGATTTGATCTTTAACAAGCTTATATTTAATGAAATCATATTTAGTGTTTTGTATATATTGCATAGAATATGCAATTTTGTGAAAATATGGTTTTCTTAGTTTTTGGACTTAACAATAATCATATCCATATTTTATTAAGTCTATATAATCATTGTGCAAAGTTTCAAAACATGGTTTAGCCAAAATATCAAATTTCACAAGTTTACATTTTCGTGTTTTGAACTATTTTGTAAAATGATGTTTTTTTCACAAATGGGAAATGCAATTTGGAAAATTATTTATGTAACATGTTCACTTACATGTTTATATACTTTTCCCAAAGTTTCATAATTTTTGGACTTCATTTGTTATTTTTAACACATTTTTAAAAGTCTCAAAAATAGCTTTAAAAACCAGTTTTTGAATTTATCAGATTTCGGTCGACCGCACCGGTCGACCGGACCTGAGTTCTCGTGTTCACTGGGCGATAGAGAGTTCGTTGGTCGACCGCCACGGTCGACCGAGAGCTTCCTTCGGTCGACCGCACCGGTCGACCGGATAAGTCAGCTTTTGTTCTTCTCGTTTTGACCTGGATAGCGGTCACCGGACTTTTCCGTCGGTCGACCGAACTTCTCCATCGGTCGAACGATAGAATTTTCGGTCGACCGATAGAATTTTCGGTCGACCGACAATAGATCCGTTGCTTTTCCAATGGCTATTTCCTGAGCTGTTTGCTGGGGCTGTTTTTGTCTTTTTGGCTGGGGTTTTGCTGAAGTTTTGAGAGGGTATAAATACCCCATTGCCTTCAGATCTCCACTAACAATGAGAGAGTTTTAAAACAAGTTTAAGAAAGTTTTAATCAAGGGTTTAAGTTTGTTTAAAGTGTGTTTATAAGCTTTTAAGCATTTGAGTGTTTTGGTTTTATGAATCAAATTTCACAAGAGCTTGAGGAGATTATCTATTGAAGTTTGAGCTTCCAACTATCCTCCCTCCATCTCTTGTTATCAATTGAGAAGTTTTCTAAACTTAAACTCTAGCTTTACATTTATATACTTGTTTGATTATCATTGTTCTTAAGCTAGATTTTATATTTGAGTTTAGTTGATTTGATTTGTTTTTTTTTATTGCTTACACACACAACCATTGAGCTTATTGTATTTACATTCATAGTGTAATTTGGGTTGTGGGGAGTTGTAACAAATTGAGAGTGAGCTACATTGTGTTCTCATCTATTGTAGAGAACAAATTTATTATATTTACTTTGTGAGTGTTGTAAGGTTTTCGATGAGCTAGAAACCGAGTGTGTTGTGAGGTTTTCGGTGAACTAGAAAACCGAGTGTGAGGAGCGGACGTTGATCGGTGAACGTTGAAAACCGATATTGTGAGGGTGAGTGTGAACGTTGATCGGTGAGCGTTGAAAACCGACACTGTGAGGTGTAAACGTTATTCGGGTGAGCGTAGAAAACCCGGTTGTGATAGTGGATTTCTCCCCAGGAGCGGGGAGTGGAAACGTAGGACGGAAGGTCCGAACTCCGTGATCATATTGCTTGTTTGAGTGTGCTTTGGCGTTCTTTCATATTTATGTTCATATCTTATATCGCCATTGTCATTAGCTCATTATCTATATCATCCACTATCTTGTTTAGATTGTTTACCCCTTGTGTTAGTTTATATATCCTTGCATATATATATTCATCATATAGGATATATCTCATTGTTCATATTGCTTATCCTAGCTTATATAGTTGTTATATTTCATACTTGCTAGGATAACTTGTTAATTAGTTTTTATTGGCATATAATCGGATTAGATTAGCATAAGACCCTAATCACCACCCTCTACGGTCTAACACACTTAGCTTCTAATTATTCGGAACACATGGTATATATATGAGAGGTTCGTTGTTTGGATTTTTTGTCCGACGTACTAGTTCTGCTTAGTTAGGAGTTAAGTGGGAGTATTTACATTCTACAATATTAAGTATAAATATCAAGGAGGATTCCAGAGGGAGCGTGAAGATGTTATGCGTCGCGACTACCCGCACCTGTTTGAGCAGATAAATTGATTGATTTTGATTGGTGTTCATGATTATCCATATTGTTATATTTATATTTAACTCTAGAACAAGGATATTATCACTTTACTCCTAATCATTCGGAACATATGGTATATATATGGGGGGTTCCTTGTTTGGATTTTTTGCCCGACGTACTTGTTCCGTTTAGTTAGGAGTTAAGTGGGAGTATTCGTATTATAGATGGTTAAGTATAGATATTTCAATGTTTTATATCTATAGATTAATAGTACGAGATGTGTACAGGAGGGATTCCTTGTCTGGATTATCCCCTCTTAGTACTTTTCTCATATTATTAATCCATAAGATACGATTGTGAAATTTCGGGGACAAAATTCTTTTAAGGAGGGAAGAATGTAAAACCCCGTAAAATTTGAATATTATGTGAAAAATAATAATAAAGATGTTATATAGTGATAAATAACATATTTTGACATTTGAGGAAGCTAGGGATTGATTTAAGATCAATCCAATGTATATATATGAATATAAGAGTGAAATCATGCACGGCATGCACGAGCTTGAATCTGGAAAAACGATTAGTTAATAGTATTTATGTTTTATACATATATACAATTCGAATCTAGGAAAACTCAAAGGATAAAAGTTGTAGGTCTTTTGAACAGATTTCCAACGCATCTTAAATCACCTCTTTCCGAGTTCGGATGTGAAAGTTACAGCCAAAATTACAAAACCATGTGATAAGTAATTGTTAAGTCAACTTATAAGTCGACTTACCCTAAGTTGGCTCATAAGTCGACTTACGGGCTTTTTTAGGTTTGTGTTTGTTCTGTTTTGGGTCAGTTTTGGATTTCATTTCAGGTCCAGTTTATGCAAGTATTTATACTCATTGAAACCCTAATTCAGAGAGCTTTTACCTGAGTTTAACAGCGACCTTTCTCCTCTCTCAAACCCTAAGTTATTTTTGAGTTTTTGGAGGATTTTGGTGGAAGTTTCATCGAGAGGAAGATGTGATTTGTGTTTCAGCAACGGAAGAGATCTTGCACGCATGTTGGGGGGATCAATAGCGACTTAAGGCAATATTATCTTTGTCCAAACCCATCTCCATAGTTAAATAACTAGTTTTAGATATTTAATATGATGTTTAATATGTGTTTTCATGTTTAATCTTAACATGTGGTGTTAAAAATTAGATTTTTGATGTTAAAACTTAAGCTAATGCTAGACCAAGTAACATTTTCTTGCTGTTTATGATAGAATCATGATCATGATCAGTAGGTTTCCATTTACTTTCATTTTTAATCTTTTAAACATGCTTAACTCATGTGTTAACCCTAGTTTGATGTTTAATTATCTTTTCATGCTAATTAATCATGCTTAAACCTTAGACCTGTGATTCCTAAATAGTCTAAACATGTTTAAACAAATTTTTTATGCCTCTATTCATATTTATAATTCATCATGCTTGATAATTATGTTGGTAATATATGAGAAAAATTGAGAATTTTGGTTAATCTTGTAGTTAACCCTAAGTAGTCTTTAATTCAAGTGATAAATCATATAACCTAACCTCAGTTGATTAATTTGAGAAGTTTATAACATGTTTCCTATATTCCATGTATATTAGAATAAGTTTGAGTTGAGATATATCACGTAAACATCGAAGTGTTGACTGAGTAGTCGACTATGTCGACTTATAAGTCGACTTGCCATAAGTCGACTTATGCTAGACCATAAGTCGACTTACAGGCAGTTTTCCAGTTTCTTTTTAGTTTTGTTTTGTGTCATTTTGTGATGCATTCGCGGGATTTCGAACTGCACTTTTGTACACGTACATTCACGAATACACCTGTATAGTGTCGTTTCACACACATGAGTAGCCAAAAGGGGGTTTTGACAAGAGTTGGGTTGTTTATAATAGAGTAGTAATTATTCATACACTCGTTGGATATCGTTAATAAGCACAACTCGGTACAATATGGGATAATACGTTGATATACCAAATATATACAGTTAATGCATAAGATGGATAATGTTGATGAGCCCGGTTCAGTTCTACATGAGGTAGTGCGTCGATATTTCATATGTACAGACCATTGAGTCGGGTTTGGATGCTTTGTATAGCAGTCCATCCGCACGAGTGTATGATAAAGCTAGTAAGCCATCTATTTATGGTGATTGTGAGCCATCTATTTGGATACCTATGTGGTAGGCTGTCTTAAACTCAGGCTACATGCTGAGATCGCGAGGAGACTAATAAGCCATGTACACAGTTCAAGATACCTACAGGATAGTCCATGACTTTAAGACTATTGATTTATAGCCTAAGTTTTAGGCAGATGTCAGTTATAAGTTCAACTCATCTTTGAGATATATGACCGAGGTACTTTTCTCTTGAAAGTATACAAGATTATATGTCGGTATTTTTTATCTCCCCAGTAATTGTGGAAGATGTTGTAAATAAGATGTAATGATGTCTTTATATTTCTTTACTATTTTCTTTACTTGTTAGCTGGGATCAATGATTAGCGATTCATAATTTGAGACATATAGTATATACATGAGGGTTTCCTTGTTTGGATTATTTCGCTCAACGTACTAGTCTCATGTTGTGAATTTCTAATTGTTGATCTCATTAGTTTGTCTTTTCCTAGTTCAATGTTAATGTTTAGGTATCTACAATTTAAGACATATGGTATATACATGAGGGTTTCCTTGTTTTGATTATTTGGCTCGATGTACTCATCTCGTGTTGTAGGTCTCTACATATTAATTCTATTAGATACGAAAAAAATAATCTAGGTAGACTGTGCTTAATAGATAGACCCTTCACTTCATCTAGCAACCCTTCCCCTGGGGGCGGATAGTGGTAATCTTGCTTTAGCGCTTTAACACTCTTGTTATTGTTCTTTTTGATTTAAACTTCCTTTCAGGCAGTGCCGAGGCTTGGAGAGTCACAGGATGACGGAATTCTTGCATCGTCGTTGTTACATGAGTTATTAGTAGAGGGTCCACAGTAGATTTTATGTTTTATTCAGATAATGGAGTTTTATTCTCATTTTGTAAAGGCAGTGTGTCTTAGTATGATTCTAGTTGATTCATGTTGACATTCTCATTATTTCATTTATTAGATGTATTGCAGTTGAGACATGATTCTTATTATTTATGAAATATCTCTTCTATATCATGTCTATTGCTTTTATTTTCCTTATTTTGCCTGTTTTGTACCTATAATTTTATTTGATTTCACTAGAGGATATTACTGTGATTGGTGAAATGTGTTTATGCCCAGTGTGGGTACATAACAGGTTTAACATCTCTGAGTTCACCTTGGACTGCAACCTAGTGTAAAACCAGAGGCATCACAAGGGTTGTGGTCATCTTGTTTGTCTTGATAATCCATATCGCATGCTTGCAATATATTCTCCAAAAGTGTAAAATAAACACCAATCCTTGGTTTGATACAATCATCTTTAGAACTTCATGAAATCTCACTATTTCCTAAATAAATATCTTTGCATACATTTCTGCTGTATAAGTCATTTTCACGGGTACAAATTTCGCTGACTATATCAACGGATCAACTATCATTCAAAAAGGTCCATTGTCTTCTCTTTGATATTAAAAATCTTACAATGACATCCATAGAAACATCTGTTCATTTCCACTCGGGAATGGGAAAAGGCTGTAGTATTCTAACTGGTCTTTGACGTACTGCCTTCACTTATTGGCCGGTAAAACATTTAGCTACATATTTCAAAATCTCCTTATGCATGCCGCTCTGTTAACACGTCCTTTCAAGTCTTTTTACAATTTTGATGTATCTAAATATTTCGTATACTTGGTATGATATAAAGATATGCTTCATCAAATAAATCCTCCTTAAGTTATGAATAACCAAACATCACTACCAGACCTTGTTCGCGGTAAAAATCGTGTCTTTCTTCATTGATTCCATTGCACTCTTAAATAACAGCTTTTTGAGTTACAAAGATCCGGTCTTTTTATAAGATCCGGTTACAATGAAAATCAAAGAAAAGAAAAGAAAGATTACAACTTTTTATCCTTGTTTGTCGAACAAATCGCGAGCTCCTGTTTTGCGGTCGCTCGCTTGTGTGGGTTCTTTGCCTGCGCCGGGGTTTATCCGTGGACCACCGTGAGATCTAGATCCGGTCGGATCTACGTAGTACGACGGGTATTATTTCACCAAGGAAATAATAGCCGGGGGGATTGGTTCACCAAGGAAACAATCGCCCAAATCTCGGGATCAAAGGCCAAGCTTTGATCCGGAGTACGTCTACATAGATCTGAGATCCGGTCCTCTCGAACTCTTGTCTTATTTGGCGTTGACGATCGCCGAGCACCAGATCTGGATGAGCAAGTCCTCGAAGTCCTAAAGCTTGAATCTTTTTTAGATCTGAGTCTTCAATCCAGCAGGGCTTCGCCTCCAAAAAATCCAACCCCTTCAAACAATGAGCCTAGGAGTCTATTTATAGGCTCTTCAAACCAGATCTGGGCTCAGATCTGGGCCCAGATTTGGGTGGCTCGGCCAGGTGGCTCGCAGCCATGCGAGCCAGTTCGTACTACCTCGGGTGTTTTGGCGAATAAAATCACAACATGGCCGAAATATCCCTTTTTGTGCGAGCCACCATTTGGTGACTCGCATGGGTGCGAGTCACCATTTGGTGGCTCGCAGCCATGCGAGCCAGTTCGTACTACCTCGGGTGTTTTGGCTCTAACTCTCTCGTCCAATCTCGGAATGAGGTGATTCAAGATGTTTTGGAAAGCTGACGAAAAGATATACAACCTTTGTGTTTTGAGTTTCTTCAGAATCAAATCACAACATGGCAAAAATATCACTTTTTTTGCGAGCCACTATTTGGTGACTCGCATGGGTGCGAGTCACCGAGCCAGTTCGTACTACCTCGGATGTTTTGGCTCTAACTCTCTCGTCTGATCTCGGAATGAGGTGGTTAAAGATGTGTTGGAAATCTAACGAAAAGACCTACAACTTGCAA
This sequence comes from Asparagus officinalis, assembly GCF_001876935.1. Taxonomy (NCBI): domain Eukaryota; kingdom Viridiplantae; phylum Streptophyta; class Magnoliopsida; order Asparagales; family Asparagaceae; genus Asparagus; species Asparagus officinalis. Next base: position 72,581,269 of record NC_033795.1, on the reverse strand, counting down.
TAGCCGATCCACACATGATATGTGCGAGTCACACATGGTGTTTCGCCCCTTTTGGGTGAAACACAACTCCTAGTTGCGTTGTCTTTTGCCATTTCGTGTGTTACGTTGACTCGTACGCTTCACCGACTTGCATCATAAATTTTGTTAAGTTGGAGGTGAATGGTGAACGTGTTGGCCACTTGGTGGTGGCCGGTGAGCACGTAGGCCATATAGCGTTGGCTGTTTTGTTTCATACATTGGTCGGCGTTAGATAATTCGGATAACGACGTTCGTCATCTTCTCTCCGTCTCGAGCTGTGTGTGGATACCTATAGGAATTTTTTGACGCCTACAGATACCCCCTCCAAAGTATTTCAGACTCATTCTTTTATAGAGGAGTCTGGAATGCTTTGGATGTGATAGTCCCAACCTTCAGTCGGTGTGAAAGGACCTGTAAACTGCTTCAATTCTTAACTTCTTCAACCTTTAGTCTATTCGGTGTTTTGTCGAATAAATAAAGTTCTTCCGGTGCTGCGTTTATCGTCTGACCATTGTCAAAATCTTGGATTGAAGTTGATGTGTAAGTTTCTGAATTTAGATCTTATCGTTGAGTTGACTTTGAACTGATCATCTTCGTCGGGAATTCTGATTGTAATTGAACTCCTTGGAATCATCTTTTGCCTTATTTTGGCGAAATTGCTGACGCGTTGACCAACATCGACCTTTACTGTAACGCGTTGTCCGGCGTTGATTTTAGTTGTAATGAGTTGACTGGCGATTAACACAGTTTATACTCGTACGTTTGCTGGAGTCTCCACAGTTTAAGCTCTTAAGGAATTGGAGCGTGGCGGTCTCAAATTTGGGGCTGCAGGACCAACTTTTACAGTTGTTTCATCTGCATATATGGATATTATCCCGAAGTTGTTGGATGCCCAAGTCACGAGACCAACTCATAAAGTTGATGCATCAATGACTCGCCCTTATAGAATTTTTGGCAAATTCTCAGCCATCAATACCGTTTGAATCGGGCTAGCATGTGAATTATTAAAACCCGTCGCACATGTAACGTTGTGCTAAGAGAATTGCTTTTCTTAGGCTTGATGCTATGACTTTGAATACATAGACTTAACCATTTTTTATAGGGAAAAGGTACCCCGCGCCGTGTACTAGACGACAACTTATCCCTTCTTAGGCTTCGGGATAAAATTCCCCAGGTTTAGACCCTGGTGTCTTTTCCAATCAGCGAAAGACTAAACCGGCCATGCGTGTCAGACATAGACTTTGGAATTTTTGGCAAACCCCTAGCCCTCAACGGGTTTGATGTGCCTTTACCGATTACCGTTTGAAATCGGGCTAGCATGCGGATTGTCTAATCCGTTCCGCATGTGACGTTGTGCTAACGGAATGAGCTCCATTAGACTCGCTGCTACGACTTTGAATACGTAGACTTCGCCATTGTTACGGGAATAGGCTACCCGGCGAC